>NW_026440448.1:0-27011 GCF_025698485.1 Gossypium arboreum
TTTGGCTCAATAGCCACAAAAAGCATGATTTTAATTTCTTTAAACATGATCTAATCAATTGAATTTAAGCTCTATTACTCAAGAACTTACCTAGGATGTGTGGCGATTTCAATGGCTATTCGACCCTTTTTCCTTCCCTTTGGGATCTAGTTCCCTTTGCTCTTGAGCTTAATTTAACAAATAAATCGATTTAATCATTTGAGCATCGAAGAAAAAAATTACTTAGCCAATATATATACTCATTAGGCAAAATGCATGTATCGAAATCATGAATCGAACTCAACACATTAGTTAATATTCCTCTTGAAATTTTCTAAGCCAAGAATAGCATCAATATGCTTGCCTCTAAAGATCATGCACCAATTTCCCCTCATGTGGCGAATTGCATGTCCATGTTGAAATTATTTAAATACCACACCAGCATACATTTTACTAACTAACGTTACATATTAGCTCAATACAATCTCATTTCTAAAAAACATCATCACAAGCAAATATACACCTTGAAATAGTATATTCATACCAATACATCATGTACAAACATATAACATATATATATGTAAAAAGAATCTCAAGTTGATTGTAACTAAACATGAACATAATTTCAAAACACAAATCTTACTTTCCATGCAATGAGCATAAATCACTCTTTTGGATGTACCATGGGAATACATCACAACACCATAATTTTGGTCATGATTAAACAAAGAACTTAATGTCTTACTAAAAAATACTAAAAAGAAAGTCCAAGAGCCATCAATCCACCATCACATATATCATTAGCAAGCTTCATATTTAACATGCAATGGCATTAACACAAAATCCACCTTGGAAATACCATCCCATATATAAAAAGGTTTGAACCATGGGCTAAAAGGCATCAAGCTATCAACTAAAAACATGCATGAATCTCATGGCACAACCTCAAACATACCTTAATCTTGATGCAAGTATAGCCAAACCTCTTCCTAATCCTCTTCCAAACCAAAGGAAGCAAAATTCCTCCCTTCCCTCAGTATTTTTGTCAAGAGAATGAAAAATGGATGAAATTTTTTTTTTTTTCTCTTCCTAATACCCAATGGGACATGCAGAGACCATTTTTCTTTTTCCATTTCTTTATTACCCATGCTCATTAATTTATTTTTTCCCAATGATTCACCAACAAAACATGTCATGACATGTTTTGCCCATATTTTTGTCATGGGGCCATCACTTGTAAAAGAAATTTTTGACATGCAAGGCCATTGTTTTGCATGCATGCTTTAATTAGTCATCACACATTCCCCATCATACTTTCAAAGTTTTCTACTAGGTCCTTTCTAGTGAAATTCACATTTATAACTCTAAATTAAAGCATCAAAATGTCCACATGAGTTAACACATATTATAGGCATCAAAATAAATATCAAATTATTTTTTGCCTCGGTTTTTTGGTCCCGAAACCACATTGCTAAATCGTTTTAAATATCACAACTCTCCCCCAAGAAATTTTGTCCCAAAATCTTCCGTAAATAGGTTTGGGTAACACTCTTTCTAGAGTTCTCGGGTTCCCAAGTAGCCTCTTCCATCCGTGTTTGAGCCATAACACTTTTACTGGAACCCTTTTGTTTAAACTCCTTCCTTCACGAGCTAGGATCGAATCGGTTCTTCTTCATAACTCATATCGGCTTGAATTTCAACCTCGATGGACTAATTCTCGCGGATCGATCTATAGCGTGAAGCATCGAAACATGAAAGGCGTCGTGAATCTTTTCAATTGGGGCAAAATCAACGATAACGGCCGCTCGTTCGGATATCTATATGGGATGAACCTCGGACTCAATTTGCCTTCGGAAATGGTATCTTTTCCAAGCGAAACTTTAAAACACTTTATCTCCACGATACTCAATGTCTTTTGCTTCAAATCCGCGTCACGATTTCATATGTGGGCCGAACTTTCCGGATTACCTTTACTTTTTTCTTAATGGGAATTCAACAAAAGGCTTCCATTTTGGAATGCAATTGGGCCCATTTAGAAATAACCACCAATTTTTATTTTATAGATTAATCCTTTATTCAATCACACTCAAGGAAAAATTAAACTTAAAATTTAAAGATAAAATTCACAAAATAAACAAAGAAAATAATTTTTAAATATTTTTGGCTGTTAATGGTCCGAAACCAATTGATTAAGGTTTTAGGTTATTACATTTCATTAAAAATTAGTGATTCCTTAAAAAAGTACCTCAAAATGGGCCCGGGACTTTCTTGTCCAAAATTTGGGAAACTTTGTTAAACTTTTTGACTAGGACAACTCCTTAATACCAATGTTTGTTTTTCACTGTTGGGTATTGATGAGACCAACAACTTCTGGTCCAACTAAGGTCAATCTTTCAATAAGAGGAAAATCAATGTTTGTTGAAGATGTTTATTTTTCCTACTCATTTTTTGTTTTAGATTTTAAGCGGACAAAATTTATCTCCAGGAAACCTTTCTAGTAATGGGAAAATTAGCAGCATGAAAGGTACCTACTTGTGATTCAAATGACTGAGTTTTAATTTCAATTCATAAAATTGTCTGTGGAAGAAACCTTAAGGAAAATGGAACCTTGGTTTATAAAAAGAATGCAATTCATGAACCCATTGGAAAACACCTTAATCTAAGTCAATAGAAGTGAACAAAGAAGGAAAAAGCTTTGAAAAACCAATCAGAAGGACTATTTTTTAACACATTTTGAATCTTGGTTGGAAACTAAGAATATACAAAAAATTGTCGGGAATAACTACCCAAAAAACAAAGGATCCTTCTACTTGAAATACAATCTCAGGCTTTCATTTACTGTATTATTTTACATAATTAAGAACACAAGGGAAGCGTTATTGAATATTAAAATTTAAAAAAATCAATTGCTTTACATCCACAAAACCTTTTTTTTAACACTAAATTATATTGATCGGAAAGAAAATTATGGGAAAAAGGCAATTTTTTGAAAAGGTGTTGAAAAAACTTATAAATTTGAATGATTTTTTAACCCACTCAATGTTTGGGCAACTAGTCTTTATACTAAAAATATCATATTGTCGAAATAAGAAAACAAATCGTAGAAGTCTTAAAATTATATAGACTAAAAAAACCCAAAGGCAACTTGGGGTTTATTTCCTTTCAGGACCAAATGTTGGATTTTGGCAAAGAATATTACTATTTCTTAATAATATTTGAATTTTTAAAATAAGCCTGAAGACCAACACTAAACAAATTTTTCCCCATATGGTCTTTGTTTTGGCAAACCTTTCAAATTAAGCCCTCAACATTTCAATTCATTGGTAAAACTAAATGGGAAAATTTTTCCCAGAAATTTATTTTCATTTTGTATTTTAAAAATATTTTTATAACTTGGCAAATTTAAAAATTCAAAAGTCCTTAATTTAAAATCCACTTTAGGTTAAAAGGATTGTCTTAATATAAAATCTAAAAATCAAATTACAAACAATTGTTAATTAAAATTCCAATCATTTTAAAAATTAAAGTTTCTTATAAATGTTTATTAAATTTCTCAAAACTTCAAATTTGTTATGTATTAAAAGCAAATTTTAAGTTTAACAAACTGTTGGAAGCTTTAAGAATTGAAAATTGGTCAATCTCACCAAAAATTAAAAATTGGAACTTATTTTATTATTGTATTAAAATTTTTTTATTTATTAAAAAAAACAATTTCCACATCACTATCAAGGGCTTTGGGAAAAAACTTTTTAACAATAACGAAAAAACTATTTTTATTTTTGTTTTAAAGTTTATTCAATCATAGGAAAAATTTAAGCTAATGGATATTCAACAATCAATATTTTAAAAGAAAGTGTAAGCCAGGTTAATTCATTGCATGCTCTTACCCAAGAATTTGGCCTTAAACAAGATAAAAAAATTGAAAAACTTCGGGATTCCTTTTCAATTGGAAAACTTTGGGGTATCAACCAAATTATTCCAAGGCAACCATATAAGAGAAACATTAACTATTAATGATTACTTTCACAAAGAAAAAATTCGGGTTGTTTATCTTAAGGAGTTATTTTCTACCAATTTATTTTTTGATTTTAGAATTTTTGAGCTCAGAGGGAAAGGAAATGTGAAGGGCTCAAATAATTTTAATTAAGTTCTAACTTTTGTTTTAATTATAAATCATTTTCTAAAATAGTATAGATTAATCCTTGTTCTATAAAGCAATGTGACCTAAAACCTTTTCTAAGTTTTAATAGGATACCTTAATTCTTTGGGAAAACCATCCCAAGACCTATTTTACATTAACCATTAATTTCCTTCAGAAAACCAAATTCAAATATAATTAATATTACCCAAACGAAATCATACCACGTTTACTTTTCATTGAATTAATGCCAAGAGAGGATATATTTATCCATTTCTTGGGCTAGAATTAAGCCCTTTTTTTAGGCTTAATATTGGGTTAGGCAGGTTGATGAAAAAGGAATAATTTGGAGTTGTTAATTATTTGATGTTTAGTTTAGTAATTAAATAAATTAGAAGGGTTTATAGTGTGGGAAAAAGGAAGGGTAAATTTAATTAGAATTCCAATTTTAATTTTAGGAGAAGGTTCCATTGGGCTTTTAAAATTAAATGGTAAAAAGGCCAAAAAGATTTTGGAAAGGGATTACCCACCTAGGTGTTTGGGGAGGGTTTATTTTTTGGGGAGGAGTTCAAGTAACAAGGTAATTATTGTTACTTTTTGTTTTGGCATTGCCCATGTGATAACTTAAGTGGAAATTCTGGGGTTTGGAATTGGGATTCGAATCCATTGGGAACTTTATTTTTTTTTGTTTTGAAATTGGGACCACCTGGCCTTTTTCATTCTATTTTTTAATTATCTCAAAAAGGAAAAAGCAAAGTTGATTTTGAAATTCCCCCTCCTTTTTTTATTTTCTTTTCTTTTTTTTTCTCAAAACTTCCACCTTTTTTCCTTTTACCCATTTTTTTAAACCCATGCCTTAAAAAAAAATTTGAAATTGTTTCTTTGCAATTTCTTCACCAAAATCCTTATTTTTTCACTCTTTTGGGATTTTAATTAAAAACCAATTATCCCGGGTCCCTTTGCCAAAAACTTTAAACACTTTTTCACTTAAAAAAACATCATAGTTTTTTGGGACAAAGTTCTTTAATCTTAAGTTCAAAAAAGTTTTAAGGTCTAGATCTACATCGGATCGAGTAGAAATTAATTGGCATCATTTGGTTGAAAAACCAAGGTAGATGAAAATTATTCTTTATCCGGGTTTTAGAAAAGAAATCCCTAAAGGCATAAAGTCTTTATTGGAACTTGACTCAAATTGTAATAATTATTTGTTTTGGTTTAGGTACTAAGGCTATTTCTAGCCAATTAGATCTATCATAGTTTTGCAAGGAGGACAAGGGCCATATGTATTAGGTCATTATTAATAAGTTTAATTTTGCCATTAATTTATCATTTCTAGTAGGGTTAGGTTCTGGGTGATTTGATGCGGTTGTCAAAACTTTAAATAAACCCTCATAGACTAATCGGGAAAAAAATCAAAATGTTGGCCATTTTTGGAGTTTTACTCTCCTTCTGAAGGTTTCTTTGTTAATTAGTAATTCAACGGGAGGAAAGGGAAATTTACTTTTATTTAGTTAATGGGCTAAAATCATTAATGGGCCAGGTAATTGATAAAAGGTTGGTTGTCGGCGAGAATTGCGGATAAAGAGGTGTTATTATTATTGTAAAAATTATTTAAAATTTAGAAAAGGGTAAGTGTTTCCCCCAAAAATTATTGAGTTCCAAAATGGAAAAAGTTTAAAATTTTTTTTGAAATAGCCCAAATTATTAAAATTTTTTTTAGAATTTTGGGGGCCAATTAGTACAGTTTATTGTTAAATTTGTTTTGGGCAGCTTTGACCTTATGATTAACTTAAATTCCCTGGGGGCTTCAAACTTATTCCTTTGTTTTGAAATAGACCAAGAAGTTCTTAAATTATCTCTTCTAATTATCTCAAAAAAGAACAAAGTAGATCAGGGTCCAAAATCCTCTCCTTTCCATCTTTTCTCTTAAAAACAATCTAATTTTCTTTCTTCCATTTAATTCATAAGGTTCAACAAATTTATTCACTATTTTTACATTCCTCTTTTTTGTGATTTTTCAAACCAACCCTTCTTGTCCATCTTTTTTTAAGGTAGACACCATTTCATAGTTTAGACAATAGCCCTTTAGATTAACAAAAAATATGATCATGATTAAATTAATGGCCAATCATTGCCAAGCATATCCACACTCTAAAACCAATCTAAAGATGATTATAAACTAGCTCAAAATATAAAGTTTTATGGCTACCAAAATTACAAACCAAAGACTTGACTAATAAACAAGGGGTCCTTAAGCCATTTTTGAGTTAAAAAAAGTGTCCAAAACTTTGATAGTGTGGGGATTGATTGACAATCCCGTCCGTGGTAGAACCAAAACTATAAAGAAGAATCAAAAGGGAGTAAGATTTAATGCTTGTAAGTTTTTTGAAATTAGTTTACTAAGGTTAACATTCATATAGCTAAATGAAAATTCATTATGCCACTAATCATACTTATTTACCTTCAAAATTATTCAACACAAGGTACAAACCTATCTGTAAAAATTAAATTAACAATTTACGGTCTTTTAAACAAATCATTTTAGTCATTAGAAAAACCTTTCTTTATTTTATGTATTAATTAAATTTTCAGAAATTTTCAAACCCAAGACTTGAATTTAGGGTTAAACTCCGTTGGTCTTGCGGATTTCATAGCTAAATCCTTCGGGCTTCAAATATGTTTGCAAAATGCCTTGGTCTTATATATACAACTTCCCAAATCCTTGGATTTATGGGATTTCAAATAAAACCGGGATTCAGGAATCTTTGTAACCATGACAATATCTAAATAGAACATATATTTCTTTTCATTAAAAGTCAAACACAAACACTTATACATTACTAATTTAATCAATAACTACAAAAAACACGTTTTATTGGCTTTATAACATATTCATACAACTACCCTTAGGTATAAACAATATCAATATTAATTCAATGAATCATTATATCACCTTTACTTTCATACAATGTATACCTAATGTCAAATTAAGTTCCATTATAAAATTACCCAATTTGACATTTCAAGTCTATTCATCCTTTTTTTCCTTTGCCGGTTTAGTTCCCTTTGCTCTTGAGCAATTTAACAAATAAAGATTTAATCATTTTGAAATAAGGAAAATTCAAGGTATACCCATTATATTAGGCATTAATCATATATGATAAATCATAATAAATTCAACCTACTACCAATATTCCCTTTAGCCGATTTTTAATCAAATAAAGCCATCAAATGCTTTTTAGGGCATTAAAACATCAATCTTGATTCTTTATGGGGAATATTATTGAATTTCCAAACATTCTCAATTAGGTCACTTGATTGATAATTACCATTTTGTTTCAAGTTAAAGCTTAAAACCTTTCAAGAATACTACAAATTTGACTTATTAATAGCTAACAAAACCCTTAATTTAACAATAATTGTTCATGCACAATTTAACATCCCTCCATTCCATCAATTCAAAACACATACATCACCAATAATATTCCAACATATTTTATAACATTTTACCATTTTTTCTCCATTTAAACTAATCACTATTTATTTGTAGAACTATTCACCTAACTCCATTTCTCATCCAAATAACAGAACAAATTTACTCATGACATCAAGCATTCTTTAATTTTTTCCTGATAAGCTCCCTTTAATTTAACCTAAATGAATCTTTTCCCAAGTCATCAAGATTTTATTATTTAACATTAGATATCCATTTCAAAACTTAGCCTTTTCAAGATTTAAAAAAGTCTATTTTTATACAACATATTTATTAGTTTAAAGTTTTAACGATTAATTTCTTTCATCAACAATTTTTGTTTCTTTACCATCAAAATTAATAAAAAAAAAAAATCAAGTTCTTCTCACATACCATAGCAAAATTACCAACCCTTAAAATTAACTTTTGTTCATAAGAAAAACATTATTAACTTTAACAAACTAAATTTCAAAAGAAAGTTAACAAAATTTAATTTCTTCATTCAAAAGAATGCCCCCATTTCTTCTTCTTTTCATAAAAAACAATGAACCCTTTTCTTTTACCCTTTCTTTTTATTTTAATATAACTCTTTTTTTTATTTTTCCAAATGAAACTTAAACCCAGCTTAAAATATTATACCCTAGATAAACCCATCAAATTTTGGGCAATTTGACAACAAACCCATCATTTTATACACAAATAGGTTTAATTTGTAAATTTTAAATTTTCTCACAAATCCTTTTCTTTACCTAAATTAAAAAAAAAATAAATTTTCACACATCATAAAATATAATAAATCAAATATGAGAAAATTATTTTTGACCGGTTTTTGGGTCCAAACCACTTCCCATCAATTAGGAAATACCCTTTTTATTTTCTTAATAAGAAGACATGAAACCCCCTAATTTCTTAAATACCTCTTTATAAATTACGAAAATACCCCAATGGTAATTTAGACCCTGGGTAAAAACTATTTTATGCTAAACCTCTTTTTTTAAGCATGCCTTTTAATTTAATTTGCTACATTCATCTCATGGGGTTTTTTTTATAAAAACTTTATGGTTTTCCACATATTACATATAAGCCTTTTTTATTATTTTAATTTCGGTTTTGTGGTAATTAATGGGGGTATTTATTCCCAAAAGGTAAGGATGGGCGGGAAAAGCGATTGGATGGGGACTGATTAATAATAAATTTTTTTGGTTATCCTGATATCCCCAATATAATCGATTGTGGGTAAATAAATCAATGGGCTATATCTCCTTTTTTGAAGATGGCCCTTAATATTATATGGGCAACCCATTAATCTTTGAATGGGTTTAGGAGGAAGCTTTTAAACAATTTAGGCTTTGTTATTTACTTTAACTTTGAGTTTTAAATAATTTTTCCCTTGGGTGAGTTAGCGAGGACTTGGGGGAGGGATTATGGATTGGTTTAAAATAAGGCCATACCTTCACTTTTATTTTAGATTATTTCCTTTATGTTTTGGGTTTTAATTTGTAATAAGGGTTTTAATTATTTTAAATTTTTTATATTTTTATTGCTTGATTGAATTGTTTAATTTTTAAGTTGAATACTCTAGGAATTTTAAAAGGTTATTATTTTAAAATATACGATAAAAAGAAGGTTAAAGCAACTTTAAAATTAATAACCTTTCCAAATGGTTTTAAACAAATTGGTTTTTTAACAATCACTCATTAAAGTGTGGCAATGGTTGTGTGCATGTTTAGGATTGGATCGTGGGGTTGGGTATGCGGTCTAATTGACTCCCTCCTCTTTCTTTGGCATCCTACCTGCAACTTCCATTCACTTTAATCTATGAGGATATTCTTTAAACACTAAGAAAGGCGTAGATAAAACATGACTTTTCTAATGGCAATATGACCGGGATTCGATCGTACGTCAGGTGGGTTTGGGGAGTTACATTTAGTAATATCGAGCCAAGTTGCAACCTTCGGTTGGAATGGGTTTCAAAAAAAGTTTTAGATTTTCTTCCTACAAATAAATGATTTCAAGGGTAGCATATCGGTTTCTAAAATTTGATTGGGTGGGTGGCCCCTCTTGATTACCAAGTCTAAGTATTTTTATTCTACTATTTTGAAATATTGTTATACTACTATAGATATCTTGAGACCCTACTTGATTCTATAGTTAGGGTATCTGAAACTATAAAGAGGCATGGGAAAAGCGAAAACTTTAAGGGGGCGTAGCTAGGATACGATCTGCGAAAACAAGAACTTTGAAATACTCTTTATGCATAGGACATCGTATAAATCTGAAATTTTTGAATCGAGATCTTTGTAGTTATTGTTATGCATCTTGATAATTAGAGTGTTGATATGGATTAAGGGTAAGTGAATCCCAACCGGTATAACTTCGGACTTGGGGGAGGCCTTTGAGTTAGTAAGGAAAGTGGTAGAAGAAGTATTAGAGACCAAGGTTAAGGAAATTGGAAAAGCTTCAAGTAGGGTGCTTGGAGTGTAAGAAGGGAAGGATTCTTTCTCGAAAAAGCCTCGTTATGAAACATGTTAAGATACAACCAAACTTTCCAACTTGTAAAAGCGCAGGCGTCATCGGGTGAATGCCATGGAAGGAGGCGACTTTAGATGTGGGTCCAAGGAGCATCGAGCTCGGGATTGCCAAGCTTATTTTATTTGAGTGTGTTTACGATTTGTATCATTTGATAGGTGTTTCTTTACTTTGGTAATTAGGCGTTACGGGTCGTACTAAGAATTATTTTTAATTAGAGTGTGCAGCGGCATAATGGTTTGACTTGATGTCTTTAGTTGATAGTTTGAAAATTTGAGGACAAAATTTCTTTAAAGGGAGTAGAGTTGTAACACCCGATTTTTGGGCCAAAAGTATTGGGCCTTGAGTTTGGGTTCGAGTGGAAAATGGCCCAAATAATTTGGATTTCTTATTATTATTTTATGTTTAGTTTATAATTAAATAAATTACAAAGGGTTTATGGTGTGGGAAAAAAGGCCCAGAATAAATTTAATTGAGGCAATTCAATTTTAATTTTGAGAGAGGGTTAAGCGATATGGGCTTTTAAAGTTGAGGTGGTAAGTAGGACACAAAAGATCGTGGTAAAGTGGCATGTGGTGCCACCTAGGTGTTTGGTGACATGTGGATGTTTAGGGAGCGAGTTCAAGTCACAAGGTAAGCATATTGTTATTTTATTTTTTTTTTGTATATGGGCATGTGATAGAGCTTAAGTGGAAATTTGGCTGGGCTTTGGAAGGTTGGGGTGGGTCTAAATGGCCATTAGGGCAAGCTTTATTTTTTTTATTTTCGAATTAGGGTTAGCCACTAGAGCCTTCCCTTTCATTTATTCTTTCTGTTCTCAAAAAAAAACAAAAGTTAGATCTATCTAATTCTTCCTTCTCTCCTCTCTTCTTCTATTTTCTTTTCTCCTTCTTTTCTTCTCTTAAAAAATTCCTACCATTCTACTCATCTCCTCTTTCATTCCCATTCTTTTCTAAACCTCTATAGCGTTGCCATAAAATAAAATCTCAAAGTTGTTTCTTGTGTCAATTTCTTATAGCCAAAATCCTCCTATTTTCTTCATCTCTTTTGGTCAATTTCACATCCTCTAAACCTCAACCCTTGTGGGGTACCAAAAACCACCATACCAAATCATCCTCCTCTTCCAGGGTTCAAAAAAAACCCTTTTTAGGGAAATAGAAATCTTTAGATCTCTAAGATTCCATTTTACAAGTGTTTAAGGGTGGATCGCCGTTTGGGCTTGGAATCATTTTGGTTGAAAGAAAGAGGTAGGTTTAAATCTATTCTTTATTTGAGTTTTAAAAAAAAAATCCCAAAGGCTAAGGCTCTTGGAGCTTGAGGCTCTAAGGGTTGTAACAATTGATTTGTTTTGGTGTTAGTGTGATCTAGGCTCTGATGAAGGCTTGGACAAGTGGAGCGACTAGATCTAGATCTAATCACTAGTTTTGAAAGGTAGCATCTCGGGTTGTATTGATGGGATTTGGTAATAAGTTTATGATGTTTGCCATTATACTTTGGATCGATATGTCTAGTAATTGAGGATATCGTGGGAGATTTGGTAGCAATTTTAAATTATTAAAGGCCCTCCATGGACTAGATAAAAAAAAGTTGAAATGTCAAAAAGCATTTTGTGGACTTCGACGTCTTTGGTGAGATGGTTTCTTTGTTTATCTGGTAATCTCAAGGGAAGTGCGGGGTGCACTTTTTCCGATATAATTGGGCTTAATGGGCTGAAATGGGTTAATGGGCCAATGGGCCCAATTAAAAAAATTATAAGTGTTTTTGTTAGTACATTAATTGTAATGAACATGAAACCCTAAAAAAATGATAAAATTATTGAAATACCTTTAAGGTAGAATTACCGTAATACCCTTAACACCGAACCAGACCATCGGGGTTGGGACCGAGGGGTTAAAAGCCAAGTTCAATTTTTGCCCCCAATTTGACATTTCCAGTCAGGCTGGAAAACTGGTCCCATCGCCTTAAAATCATATCTCGAGTTTCAAAACTCGGAAACTGGTTTATAAATTTTCCTGAATTTAGACTCATATATCCATCCATGGATTTATTTCTAGAATTTTGGTCGGGCCAATTGGTACATTTTATTAGTTAAAGTCACCCATGTTACAGGGATCGACTCTCTGACCTTCGCGCGTTATAACTTGAATATCTCTCTGTAAAGGGCTTTAATACTGGTGTCGTTTGTTTCTAATGAAACTAGACTCAAAATGGAATCTGTACATATAAGGCATGACTCCTAATTCTTTCTGGATAATTTATAGTAAATTTTAAAGTTGCAACAGGGGACCCAGAAACCGTTCTGGCCCTGTCTCACAATACTTTAATATCTCTTAACATTCCCTTGACCATTTCGTTTCTTCCATATAAAAAACTCATCAAGGTTCATTTACATAGCTTATTCACTATTTAATACCATTTCTACAAATTTTGGTGATTTTTCACATTCACGTCACTGCAGCTGGTAGCATCTGTTTTTAAGGTAGGTCTTACCTATTTTGTAGTCTCCATGAACCAACTAGTCTTGCCATACATAGGTTCATATATGATCATTTTAACCATACCAATGGCTGATCATGTGACCAACATTCCCATCTCAATCCATAATCACATCATGACAATATAAAATATACAAACCAAAAATAGTCTAAGTTAGTACTTCACTTTTACGAGCCATTTAGCATGGTTTAACATATACATCCACATATTTAAACCAACAAGGGTCCTATACATGCCATTTCAAAGTTCAACCAAAATTTATACCAAAATAGGCGTTGATAGTGTGGTTGACTTGACTTTAATGATCCGAATCCGATTGCTATCGGGTAATCTATAAAGCAGAGAAAACAGCGGGTAAGCATTTTATGTTAGTAAGTCTCAAGGAATAAAATCAGCTTTAATTTAAGCAATACATTCGCATAACCAAATGCAGCATTTCATTAATACACATTCTCATAATCATTCTTACTTCACACTTCATCATTATATACTTTCACAAAGTATCAACCATTCCAATAGCTGAAATTTTTAGTCGATTGGCGAATGTTGCTCAAATATGCGACTTTCAATGCACTATAGCGTACCTTATTCTTTGGGCTTTTGGTACTAATTGAATTTATTACAGCAACCAACACTCACCTCCCCAAGCTTCTTGAATACAAGGATATAACCACGGCCGAATGCCTTGGTCTTGCAGGATAGAATGACTATACGAATGCCTTGGTCTTAGCAGGATGTAGCCCTAGTTGCCTTGGGTCTTGGGATATAATTTCACATAATTGTCCTCGGGCGGGTATCATTCAATTTCTCATCACATACATCAATAATCATTGGACATACATATTTCATTTTGTTACTAAGGCTCAAACACAATTATAATCACTAGCATAATGCCGGGACTTAGCAGGGTCTCATTCAATACTCAACACATAAATCAATAATCAATACATCCATATTTCATTCCACATAATTCAATTAAGGTCACTTCTTGAGGACTTACCTCGGATGTTGTCGAGCGGCTTTTCATTCGATCACTTTTCCTTCCCTTGTCCAATTGTGGCTCTCTAAGCCTTGAGCTAATTCAAACAAATTCAATTTATTAAAACCTCATTGTGCTAGCTTTGGGAATATGACAAGGAGTTTAAATGGTCAAATACCCTTTAGCTTGAATACACAATGGTCATGCCATTTTTACTACATGAAGCAATTCAATACAATTCATTGGGCATCGGAAAAGCTAAGGTTAATGGCTACCGGCCGAATATACATGTCCATGTTGAGGCCAATTACAAATACCACACAAAATAGCATGCATTTTACTTTAATGCTTTGCATTTGTAGCTCAAAACTTATAATATAGCAAAGCACTCATATGTGTGCTGTAGAATTTTCCAATTTCACAAGCATTCTTCAACATCTTCTTCTTTAAAAAACAATTCATCACTTAATAGCCAAAACATCATGTGCAAACATATATATAATATATGAGCATGGCAATTTCAAGGTGTCCATAGCCATCTAAAACACAAATTCTAACTAACATGCAAGAAGCATGAACCATGCTCATGAATGCATCATGGCCAATACATCATAATCATGCCCTTTTATCTTCAATCATGGTTAAACAAAAAAAACTCAAAGTCTTACTCAAGATGGCTACAAAGAAATTTAAAGTAGACAATCCATCATTCATGCATCATCATCAAACACTTAACATGCAATGGCTTTATCACAATACCAACCTTGACCAAATACCACTTCCATGGCATAACAAGGATTTGAACCATGGCTAACATGAACATCAAGTTGGCAACTAAAACATGCATGAATTCTGACACAACCTCATACATACCTCAATCTTGATGCAAGTTTAGCCAAATATCCTTCTAGATCTCTTCTAAACAAAGGAAATGAAGCAAAAATCTCTTCTTCCTCTTAGTATTTTAAAAGGGAGAACAAGGATGAACAAATTTTTTGTTTTCTCTTCTTGGTTGCGACAATGGGGAATGCTACTCTCTCACATTTTTTTCATTCTTTTCTTACCCATGCTTATTTGTTTATTATTTCTCCCTAATGCCCAACAAAACATGTTTCATGACATGTTTAGCCCATATCTCTTTGTCATGGCGGCCATCACTTGTAAAAGAATTTGACATGCAAGTCCATTATTTTGCATGCATGCTTTAATTAGTCATCACACATTTCCATCGTACTTTCAAAGTTCACTACTAAGTCCTTTCTTGTGGAATTCACCTTTATAACACTAAATCAATCATCATAAAATGTCATAATGAGCACACACATATTATAGGCATCAAAATAAATTTTTAATTATTTTTATGCCTCGGTTTTAGTCCCAAAACCACATTCCACTAGGGTCAATTTTGGTATCACAACCCCGAAGGGATAAGTTTGATTACACCTCTCGGGGTAAATAACTTTCTTAACTTAATCTTTCTTTAAATTTGTTAATTATTAGCATACATGTTATACTACATGGGGTTGGGTTTTGTTATGGAGGAAAAACCCGTTCTAGTGGTTGTGCCACATATTACGATATAAGTAGATTTCTTTGCGGTTATAGTTAGTCAAACGTTCTTTGTAAGTGTAGGGATGGCGTGGGGATTTATTCCCCCGAAGTGTAGGGATGGACGGAGGCAAGTCGAGGGTTGGATGGGGTTATCATGCATTAATCATATGATACTATTTTGTTATGGGCCAGTGTTAATATGGGAAAGGCCCATATATCTCGACTTGTAATAGGGCTACGGCCTGATTGATCTTGAAATGTGCTGGCACGGTATACTCTGATCTTTAAGGGGCTATGGGATTAAATTGATATGGGCTGGGTTAACTCTAATTTTGAATAGGGCTTAGGCCCGGGGCTTAATGATTTAGGCTCTAGTTGGGTTTACTTTATTGAGTTTTCCAAACTCACCCCACCATCTTTGCGGTGAGCCTTGATCGGTGGACTTGGGGGAGGGATTTAGAGTGGCCATGTAATTTTTTAAAATAAGTGTTTATACCTTCACTTTATTTTAGATTATTTCCTTTATGTTTTTTTAATTTGTAATAAAAGGGGTTAATTATTTTAAATTATTTTTAGTATGTTTTGTTAGCTTAGATATGATATTGTTTTAATTGTTTGAAGTTGAATAGCTCTGGGCGTTTAAAAATTACTTGATTTCAAAATATCGCGATAACAAAGCAACCTTCCCAAAAACGTTTCCAAAATTAATAACCTTTCCAAATGGTTTTAAGCAATTGGTTTTCCAAACAATCACTCGGTTAAAGTGTGGCAAGGGTTGTGTGCATGTCTAGGATTGGATCCGTAGGTGGGTACTTAAGTAGTCTAATTGACTCACCTCCTCTTTCTTGGCATCCTACAGGTGCAACCCATTCCTTTAATCTATAAGAGGATATTCTTTAAACACTAAAAAGACTTTAGATAAAACATGACTTTTCTAGTAAAATGTGCAGGTTCGATCTCGTCGGCCGGGCTTGGGGTGTTACGAATTCCCTATTATGAATGATACTACATATTCGAAGTCATATCCCCATAAAGATCGGTTCCTTATTTATTTGAACTCGGGCTTTTACACATTTAAGTATATGAGTCATGCAAACATAGTCCATCATCCCTGGGATTAATGTATGCCACACTTTGAACACCACAAGTGAATAAATCCTCATTTTTTGATTTGATTTGGTCAACGTTCCCGGTATTCCTAATAGATTGACCAATAGTCCCTAATAGTCTTAATATTTTTTCCAATATACTTTAAAAAGCTCCTTGAATTCATAATATAGTGAAAATATTCTTCAATCATGGGTACCAATCCTTTACCAATCACCTTTACCAATCCTTCATCTATCATATTGATGAGTAGCAAGGGATATTGACTTGTCATCAAATGTTATTAATTAGGATTATTTCCATACTTAAAGTGTTTTTCTAGAAAATTTAGTATTTAATATTAAGTTTTGTTATTTAGAACATAAATTAAATATTAGTAAAATAAGTGTTTTTAAACATTTAGAACTTAAATTAAATATTAGGCCCGGGCTTTAATATTGCTCATATGTGTAATTGAGGTGTAGGATGAAGGATTATAGGCCCAATTGGTGAGGAAGCAAGGGACAAGTGGCGCCAAAGTTTTCGTCTTTGTCAAAGTACAAAACTAAACCAAGAAGGCATCAAATTGCATCACTGCCATACAAGGACTATGGTGCGACATAGTATGTGATGCTTGTAATGACCAATTTTACTTCTAAAAAGTGTATTTTGAGTCTCCATTTACGAAAACGGTTAATAAATATTTATTAAAAATATTTCGTAAAATAGTGATTAATTAGAGTTTAATTAAGTGAATTTAATTTAATTAAAGTAATTAAAAAAGGACTAAATTGAATAAAGGATGAAAGTTAAATTGTAGATTAAAAGAAAATGAAGAGGACCAAAATGGCAATTATGCCATTTGTCCTAATGGTACATAAAATAAAAATGAGATTTTATGTGTTAAAATATATATTAAATTATTATTATTAAAAGTAAAGTAAATAAAAGGAAAGAAACAAAAAAAAAAAGAATAAAAAGAAGGAAGGAAGCAGAAAGCGAAGCAAGGGGAAAGCAGGGAGAAAAAAAAAAAGAAAGAAAAGGAAAATAAGGTTTTAAAGGTTCCAAGTTAATTTGGTAAGTCAATTTAGCCCATTTTCTTATGATTTTGAGTTTTGGAATCCTAGAGATAAATAGTACTTGTTTTAAGTAGAAATTTTGAAAGTCACTAGATTTCTAAGTTTGGTTCATGTTGAATAAAATGATGGAATTGGGGTTTATTTGATAGAAATTTTGATTGGAATTGAATAAAGGTTGAATAAATAAACTAAGCTATAAGTTTTGAGTTTTAGGGATTAAATGGAAATAAATTCAAATTATGCAAATATGCTGGAAATTTAATAGTTAAGTATGAGTTTGGACAAAATTTGAATAGATATAAAGTATGAATTAAGATAGAAAAGTAAGAGAATTTAGTTAGGATTAAATTGAAATTAAAGTAAATCAACATTTTGCACTAAAACTTTTTAACAGCCGAAGTCTAATTTTGAAAAATCATAAAAATTATAGAAATTGAATTAGAAGATGAATAAAATATTAAATTAAATCTTATTGAGTCTAGTTTCTTATAGAAGAAACGATATAAGCAATTGAATTGTAAATTATGAGATATAATGAATTTTGTGAGACAAGGTCAGAATGAATTGGGTTCCCCTTTCGACTTTGGAAAATCCCAAAAATTGAAGAAAAATAATTAGAGGCTTAAGGTTATATGTTTAGAATTCCTAATGAGTCTATCTTCAGGAGAAATCAACAGGAATATTATCCAAGTTCTGTCTGTGAGATAATTAATTTTTAGTGAAGAAGGACGCTGTGGGCAGAATAGGGGTGAATTTAAAGAATAAACTTTAAATTAAACCAAAAATTCTGAAAATTTTATTGTAAGAAGATTTGTGAGTCTAGTTTCAGAAAAATTAGCGGATCTTAATTTAGAATTCTGTAACTCAAGATATGAATTAGTAATGTATTAATGATTATGAATTATTAATTTTAGTCAATTTTAAAAATCTCGGCTAATAAAGGACAAGACAAAGTCAACGGAGTTAGCTCAAAATTTGGTTTGTATTTCTATAATCCAAACTTAGTTATTATTTGTTATATTTATATACATATGGCAATTGTTAGTGTTAGAATTATGATGTTTTAAATTAGAATGGATTAATTTTGGTATCGATGAATTTATTGAATTTATATTGATTGAAATTATTTTGATTGAATTTATATTGATTGAATTATATAATATATATGATTTATGTATAAATTTGAATATTGAATGAATATTATATTGAAAAATATATTGAGGAAATATGGGAAATTAATATGAATATATGAGATTACGATATTTGAATATTTGATATTGAAAAGTGAATTGAATTGTATTGAATTATGAATTAATGTGAATAATTGAAATATATTGTTGAATTGAATGAAATTTATGAATTGTGAAAATGGGTGAATATATTGTTATCGAATGGTATATTGATGAAAAATTATTAAATTGGAAAGTGAATGAAATACCATTAACTAGTTTTGAGTAATATAATTGGCATGCCATAGGATCTGGAAGTGTCAGGATTTGGCTTTATCGATCGGGCACTTTTTGTCGTATTTTAGGCCCTCGTGTGTCGTTTAGGCACTTTATGTGTTATCGATCGGTACTATTTGTTTTAGGCCTGCCGTCTTGGTGTTTTGGGTTGGAATCTGTATTTCAAAGTCGGGTTTGTTAATAGGGGTAAATAAGTGAAAGATAAATCGAATAAATTTGATTGATCAAGCTATTGAAATGAAAGAAATTGAATTGAGAATTGAAAATTTAGATATAAATTGAAAATATGAACCAAAGGTTCATGAAATGATTGGAGTTGAATTGATGATATATGATGCTACTTGATGAATTGAAATGTGATTTGAGATATATGAATCGTATGTATATCGAAAGCTATCGGGGATAGTAAGTTGATATGATATAAATGAAATTTTTTTATTGAAATGAATTAAAATGGAATATGATTGATAAGTGTATAGTTGAATATAGTTTAATGATATTGAATTGTGAATAAATTAAGGAAAGCTATCGAGTAGTAAGTGAAAGAATGGAGTAAATAATAATGGATTTAGTTAAGAATTGAACAATTATGTTATTGTGTTTATTATATGATTTGTATAAAATTTATATGGTAAGTAGTTGAAATTTATCTATGAATAAATAATTGAATAATTATAATTGTTATTATGATCTTAAGTATTTGTTATATTATAAATTGTTGGATTATAGAAATACCCGGTATACCATACTCGGGTCGGTTTTTTGTCGTAGGTTAAGTAAAGATAATCGTTGAATCGATCTCGGGCGATCCGAATTCATTAAGGTAAAGTATGTTAAGTATTGATAGTAGCATGTACCCGGGATGTTTAATGAGAGTCATTTAAGTTGTAAAAGTATTGATGAAATGAGTAAATTATGGTTGAGGGTATGTAGTATGAATTTTAAAATTTACTAAAATTAATAGTGATTCTAAATTAGTCCCAAATTGAATTTCTTGTTCATATTGGACCGAGGGCCCATTAAAGGGGGCATCTTAAAACTAGGATTGTGTGAATATTTATTTTAATTAATGATCGAAATTGGGTTCTTTTGGTAATGTCTCGTAACCTTACGTGACGGTATAGGGTTAGGGGCGTTAAAATTAGTTTTCGAGCTATTCGGGTTTAGATTCTCGGACTAAATCGAGCTCGAAGATCTAGAGGTACATGCCATAATTGAGTCAAAATTAGGGGATGGGATCTTGATATATTTGTTTGGTTTTTTTTTAGTGAAAATGTTAGATGAAAATATCGATGGTATTGATTTGAAATTATCCTAGAGACTAATAGTCTAATTAGATGGAATCAACAACACGGTATAAACTCAATAGGTAATTAATTCTTGAATAATTTGAAATAATAGAAAAAAAATGATAAATAATTATTTAGAATTATATTTGTTCTTTTGAGTAGAAGAAATTGTATCTTTCGTATCTATCCTCCTTTCTTACCGGTTCCCAGTGCTTCGGTATAGAACTTTTCGAGCGGGTAAGTTATCTGTTTGATCGTACATGTATATATAGTGTGGATGAATTGAGAATTACATTGAGAATGATCTTGAAAAATGAAATCGGTTAGAGAATATTATCGGGATTGTAAATGAATTTTACATTCCCGGGATTAAATGTTAGAAGGGTATGATATTTACTTAAAAGATTTAGGTTATCGGTGGTAGAAAAATTGATTACGTTGTGATTAAGAAAGGGTTATTTGGAAATTTTGAGATGAGTTCTAAAAAATATATATATATCGAGGATTTCTTGATCGAAACATCGAATTCTTGAAGCTTAAATAGGATCATATAAGCCCTTTTGTATGAAGGGAATTTGTTTGATTTAACAAATATATCGGAGGGTATATTGATAAAGCGTATGATACAAATGGTTTGAAGATGGTTTAAATGAAGACATAAGTGAAGAATATAGAATAAAGAATGGAATATGTGTTAGACATGATTCTCCGATTATTATCTTAGTGATTGCTTGAAGAAAATTGAAAAAACATTATTGAGTTCAAACCAGTAATGTAGTTAACATAGGTAGGTTACCAATCTCAAAATCGTGTGACATCCTAAATTGACCCTAAGGAAAGTGGTTTGGGACCACTAAACCAGTCATAAAAATAATTAACCATCATAATTGATGCTCATTATATGTATACATGCATTGTGAAAATTTCATTTTGGTTTTGTTAATTGTAAGTGAATTTTTATCAAATAGGACTTATGTGAAAAATTTAGAAATGTGCTAGGCAAATGTAAGGTGGCCTATTAATACATGTGGGAAGGTGTTGTCCTTGCATGTCAAATTAGCCAAATGAAGCAAGATGGCGGCCATTAGGGTGGAAAATGTTAACATGTTAGACTAGTGATGCATGTGAAACAATAAAATAAGAAAGTTAGCATTAAAGAAATGGAAAAAAGGAAAATGATGATAACAAAAAAAAAAAAAGGTGTGGATGCTTTCCCCCCTTGCGTGCATGAGAGAAACAAAAGCAAAGAAAGAAAAAAAAAAAAAAAGTTTTGTTGCTCATCCTTGGTGTCTTGGCAAAAAGAGGAAATTGATAAAAGGAAGAAAGGAGAAATTTGGTTATGTTTTGTTCTTCTTGTCATGAACTAAAGGAAGAAAAAAGGGGGAAGAAGCTAGGTATTGGTCTTCTACTTGTTTGATTGAGGTAAGTTTTAAGTAAATTCTTTGAGATTTCATAAAAATTTAGTTGATGGATAGGTCTTTGATTGAGCCCATGTGTGTTTAGATCCTTGTGGTGATTTGGCCATTGGCTAAGGTAGGAAACTTAGAAGATGATTTCTATTCCTTGTGTTTTGTGAGTAGGGAGCTTAGATTAAAGTTGAATAAAGGGAATATGTGTATTGAGGATTTTGGTAATATGGAAATTGGCTATGAGGGTGCATGTGGTCACTTGGAATGTGGGTGTTAAGGTTAGTAGGTTGGCCTAATTCTTGCATTAGAAACTCATGAACTTGATTTAAATACTTTAAATTTATGGTAGTTAAATGGAATTGAAAGGATCTATTGACCATAGTAGCTTTGAGGGTTTAAGTTTGTGATTAAATTTAAATTTGATGATAGGAAGAAAAATTGGCTTGTGTTGTGTTGCGAATGTGAATTTGGGTAACCTTTCTTGTAACATTAGCATTTTAAAAGTGGCTAATAGGGATTTTAATGAAAATTATGCCAAGGCGAATGTATCATGAAATGAATAAAAAGCTACATTGTGCTTTATGTATATTGGCCAAAGAAGCATGATATGAAGCTTGATAAGCTTCAAGGCGAATAAGAATTAGCTATAGGTCATGTAAGGGTTAATTTTATGCATCGTGAGTGTGTGGCATTAGTAGTTAATGGTTTATTATTTAACTAAAATTTAAAATGAATGTTTGAAAGTTAAATAGGTCACCCAAGTGAAGAATGTGTTAAAAGCAAAATATGGTTGCCGTATGTGTGTGTTTGATTGAGAAGTAAATTTGTTTGATTTAGCTCAAGAACTCAAAGGATCAAAAGTTGGACAAGGGAAGAAAAAATAATTGAATAGGTGTTGAAGGCGTGCGATAACATCCGAGGTAAGTCATAAAGCATATATTTGGTATTGATTTAAATGATCATAATATATATGCAATTGTGTTTAATGAATTGATGTGTAAGTGGAAATGTATTGTATGGAATGATGCCATCGTTGAATGTATAAAGGTAGTAAAATGCATGAAGTATTGGTCTTGGCACTAATTGGGGTATAAATGGACAGGCGACAAATTGGCACTAAGTGTGCGGGTTTAAAATTTGTACAGCACTAATTGCGAATTTGATTATATAGCACTATGTTGCGAGCTGATTATATAGCACTAATGTGCGGACTTATTATATGCTTTTGCATCACTATTGGCCGAGTGTGCGATATTATCGAGTTGATCACGGACGGGATCGGGTAATACCTCGAGCTCATGGCGAATAGAGAATCGTTCATGCTTGGGGTTGAATTGTAAGCCAAATCTATGTGATGATTGAAATTGTATGGTTGTCGGGAAAATGAGTTAATTGTAAAAATGCTTGATTATCTTGTTGTGTAGAATATGAAATGTGGATGTATGAATTGATGAGATTGGCCGAAAGGTGAGGTATTATGGTATAGATTCGATTGGGATACCTAGCCTCATTTGTTGTACATGTAGTAGTAACTTTATGGATTTAATGCTTATGACTTCGAGTTGTAAACTCACTTGTTTTCTTGTCACCCATTTTAGGTCTCTTGGACTCGTTTTTGCGTCTCGGAACCGTCGTTGAAGTCATCACAGGCTGAAATCTTGTGGTATTCTTTTTTGTTGTTGAAGAACATTTGGCATGTATAGGCTATTATTTTTTGATTTGTGGGATTGTAAACTTTAAGCCATGTGAAAATGGCCTATGTGGTCATCGAGTGGGATGCTAGAACCTATAGCCAGTCTTAGAAACTCAAATTTTGTTTGGATAATTTGTGTCATGTATGATAGATGATTAAGGCCAAGGAAAAATTCATGAAATTGGCATAGTCTACTGCAGTAACTTTGCGGACAGCAGCAGTGGATGAGATGAAAAATCACTAAAAATAGTAGAAGTAGAATTAAATAGTAGTAAATTATGGAACTGAACCTTGATGAATCTATTTTATATGGACGAAAGCGACCATATGAGCAGTATACCGGAATTATTAAAGTTCTCGTGAGACAGGGCCAGAACGATTTCTGGGTCCCCTGTCGCGACTTTGAAAATTTACCATAAATTATCCAGAAAAAATTAGGAGCCATGCCTTATATTTACAGATTCCATTTTGAGTCTAGTTTCATTAGAAACAAACGGCACAATATTAAAGCCCTGTACAGAAAGATATTCAAGTTTAACAGCGGAGGTCAGAGCAGTCGATCCCTGTAACATGGGTGACTTTAACTAATAAACTGTACCAATTGGCCCAACCAAAAATTCTAAAAATAAATCCATGGATGGAATATGAGTCTAAATTCAGGAAAATTTGAAACTAGTTTCGAGTTATGGAACTGAGATATGATTTTTAAAGCGGCGGTGCGCAGCTTTCCAGCCTGTCAGAAATGTTGGTGGGTACTTTTAGAGGTTTGTTCGTTAACCCCTCGTGTAAATCGGCGCGGGAGTTAGTGTTACAATTTTATTGTATCGAGCTATGGTTTAGTCGGTTCTAGGACTACCATAGCGTGTGATCTAGCTATACATGCCAAATTGATAGTGTTAATAATGTGATGACTTGACGGTTGAAATTTTTGTTTTGATTAGCGATGGAACCGGGGTAAGAGACCCTTGGCGGATGGCGTTGAAAG
This sequence comes from Gossypium arboreum, assembly GCF_025698485.1. Classification (NCBI taxonomy): domain Eukaryota; kingdom Viridiplantae; phylum Streptophyta; class Magnoliopsida; order Malvales; family Malvaceae; genus Gossypium; species Gossypium arboreum. Next base: position 24,152 of record NW_026440448.1, read on the forward strand.
TGTGGGCGCTCCTGCGCAAGGACACTTTTTGAGCCTCGTCATCCGAATAATCAAAATGAAGGGGAAACAAGCCTTCTTCACTATGATGAATGAGTGGGTCCGAATATGCGAACCAACCCGGTAACCATTCTTTAAATACTCCACCCAAGAGCCCAAACCTCGATTCGATCCTGTATGATAAACCCTGGACTTGATTAGGAAGCGTGGGGGGGAGTTCAAGGCCATAGTTATTGATGATCTTGAAAAGTGGTTAAGTCGATAACACCATTAGAGTGTTAGATGGAATCATGCACAGCCGAATGTCTTGTGTGCTATATCCTTTTCAGACTACACTATTGGTGGAGGACTTTAATTTCCATAGTCCCAAATGAGCGAGTTACTTGGGATTTCTTCCAATCAATTTGAAAAGAAATACATTAGTCAACGGTTTCATCGAGCGTAAAATTCTTGGAACTCAAGCAAGGGGATGACCATATCGAATCTGAACATGAGTTAAGTAAGCTTATCGGTATCTTTCTGTGTGGGTGATGAGGTTGCGATGTGCAAAAGATTTGAAGAAGGATTGAATGAAGAGTTAAAGTTACTAGTGGGAATTTTGGAGATAAAGGAGTTTGACACTAGTCGAGCAGGCACAAAGGGAAGAACTTGGGAAGGAGAAAAGAACTGAATTTGAAGCAAGAGATTCAATAAAGATCGGAGTAAAGCTCGTTCTCGGTTAAAGAGGTTCGGGGAGGACACGGTAAATCGAGGGCATTGCGGGAATTTCATTGAGCACCGCGGACTCGAGCTCGTGTAGTGTAATAATCCAAGAGACACGATCCCCAATGTGGAAGCGACACCTAGGTGAATGTTGGGGTAAGCATTAATAGGGCATTATGGATCGGTTGAAGGACCACTTCATTAGGGATTGAGCTAGATGAGAAGAATAAGATGCAAGGTCGAGATATAGTGGGGGACATAGAGGTAGACCAGGGTTTGGGAGGTAGGGGGGTAATGGGAAGCCAGGTCGGTGTTGATCAAGACAGAGCTCCTGAGAGCATACCATCCCGAGAGGGAGCATCCTCCACGTTATCGGTACTTTACTCTCTTTGATACTAGTGTGATTGCATTGATTGAGGCTCTACTCATTCATATGTTGAAACTTTAGCATCGTAAGACTCTACGGAGTCTCTTGGGTTATTTCAGTGTCAAACCCTTTGGGTCAATTACCGTTGATAAAGTGTGCAAGATGCCCCTAATTAGAATCTTTTTCCGATCGATGCTTTTACCATTTAATGAATTATGTTTTCTTGGTATGGATTGGGGAGTACATGATTGGGTGGTGGACCAAAAGGAAAACCATTGATTTGAGGTGCAAATAATGAGGTGTGTCGAGTCTCTTGATTTAAAAGGCGCCGATAATATCTTCTTATCTTCGGGTATGTGAAAAGGTGTGAAACATACCTTTATGTGTTTGGAAGTAAAGGCGGAAAAAACTCGAATCGGTACCTGGTTTGTGAGTATTGGATTTTTAGGATTAGGATTGCCAGGTTGAAATGGAATTGAATTGTGCAAAACTCAAATTTCAATAGCCTCGTATGTAGGCATTGAATTAAAAATTGAAGGTTCAATTGCAGGGTTGCGGATAGAGGTTTACACGGAGTTTTTTTCCATGGGGCGCTTTGTATTGTTTGTGGAAGAAGGGGAACCATGAGGTTGTGCATCGACTATCGTCAACTCAACAAAAATAAAGAATAAATATCCATTGCCCAATTGACGATTTGTTTGATCAATTAAAGGGGCCTCGGTGTTTTCAAAGATAGATTTGAGGTGGGGTACTATCGGTTGAGGTAGAAATCGGACATACCAACCCTTTTAGAGCGAGGTATGGTCACTCTGAATTCTTGGTGATGCCGTTTGGGCTCACTAATGCCCTCGGTGTTTATGGATTTAATGAATAGAATTTTCAGCCATACTTGGATCGGTTGTAGTTGTATTTATCAATGACATTTTGGTCTATTCGAGAGATGGCCGAGCATCTTTGAACACGAGGCTAGTGTTGCAAATCTTACGAGATAAGCGGTTATATGCAAAGTTGATAAATGTAATTTTGGTTGAAAGAGGTTATTTTTGGGGCGCGTGGTGTCGCGTGTGTCGAGGTGGACCAAAATTGCCATAGTCGTTGGAAACCACCAAGGAATATTCAAAAGTTAGGAGCTTTTGGGGCTTGGTTATTACAAACGATTTGTAAAAGGTTTCTCGGCGATAGCCACGCCAATGAAAGCTCTCCAAAAGGATGTTAAGTTTGAATGGCGGAGAAATGTCGGAAAAGTTTGATCAATGGCTTATTTGGTGAAGCCCCAATTCTAGTGCAACCCGAATGGCAAGAGTTTGTCATTTATAGTGATCCCTACTTGGGTTGGATTGCGTATTGATGCAAGAAAAGGCAGTTGTGGCCTATCGTCGAGGCAACTAAAGCCACATGAGAAAAATTATCCGACCCATGATCTCGAATTGGTCCATCGTATTCGCTTAAAGATATGGCGACATTACTTATTTGGTGAGAAGTGCCATTGTATTGGGATCACAAAGTCTCAAATATTTGATGACCCAAAGAGACTTAAATCTGCGACAAAGCGATGGCTCGAGTTGTTAAAGGATTATGAGCTCGTCATTGATTATCACCGGAAGGGCTAATGTGGTTCGGACCTTAAGGGAAATCACTATTTGCTTTTGACGATGAAGTACTTGTCTATCCTACAATTGTTAGTGGGTGAAAAAAAACCATTATTGATCGTCAAATTCGTGAAGCTCGAAGTGGATGATTGGTTGCAAAGCGGATGAGTGTGTTGAACAAGGACTCGAATTTCAAATCGATGAT
>NW_026440449.1:0-53871 GCF_025698485.1 Gossypium arboreum
ACCAACCAAGAAAGACAACCTCCATGGCGAACTTCATCTCCATCAAATAGCAAAGAAATCTAAGCCATGGGCTAGGTAGGTTTCAAACTAACAACTAAAACATGCATGAATCTTAAGGAATGACATCAAACATACCTCAATCTAGTTGCAAGTATGGCCAAGCTTCTCCAAACCCCCTCTCCCTTACTCACGGCAATACAAAAATTTGAGAAAGGATGAGCACTTTTTTTTTTTGTTTTCTTGTTCAATTCACGCCAAATGGGGGCATCCATGCTCATCATTTTTTTTCAATTCTTTAATGCTAGCTTTTATTTTATGGCTTCTGCATACACCACTAACCTAACATGTTGGAAACATGTTCCCTTACCATAATCTTGTCATGGCCGGCCACTATCCTTAGGAAATGGACTATTTGACATGCAACTCCATCTATTTTACTTCATTCTTTTACTAACCTCTTAAAATTAGCCATATATTTAAATCCTTTCACATGAGTCCTTTTCTTTCAATTCACGTTCAATTTAACTAAATCAAAGAATTAAAAATTCACACATGCATTTTCACATATATTTGGCATGGAATAAGGTATTTAAATGTTTTGTGACCCAGTTTGTGGTCCGAAACCACTTCCGACTAGGGTTAAATTAGGGATGTCACAACTCTCCCCACTTAAGAAATTTTAGTCCCGGAAATCTTCTAGGTAAATAGGCTCGGGTATCGCTCTTTCATAGAGTCCTCAAGTTCCCAAGTGGCTTCTTCAATTACGTGTTTATGCCACAACACCTTCACCAATGGGATTTTCTTATTACGCAACTCTTTTACTTGGCCATCGAATGCGAACGGCTCTTCTTCATAACTCAAATTAAAATTTGAACCTCGACCTCGAGATGGAGTGATTACGTGTGTCGGTCAGACCTATATCGTCAAGCATCGAGACATGGAAAGCTGTGAATCCTTTCAAGCTCGGGGGTAAAATTAATCGATGCGCTCTTGGCCCTTCGTTCGGATACTTCATACGGACGATGAACCTTGGACTCAATTTGCCCTTACGACCAAATCTAAGCACCTTCTTCGGGTGAAACTTTGAGAAATACCTTGTCCCCAACCTGATATTCAATGTCTTTTCTTCTCAAATCCGCATACGACTTTTGGCGATCTGAAGCAACTTTCAAACTTTCACGAATTACTCGAACTTTCTGCTCGGCATCCTTAATCAAATGAACCGAAGATTTTACCTTCACTAAGTTCGGTCGAGAATAATGGGAGTGCGGCATTTACGACCGTATAAAGCCTCGTAAGGCGCCATCTTAATACTTGATTGAAAGTATTATTGTGGCGAATTCAATCAAAGGTAAATCTCTGTTCCCATGAACCACTAAACTCAAGGATGCAACATCTCAACATATCCTCGAGTATTTGAATTATCCGTTCGGATTGACCATCGGTTTGGGGATGGCGGTGCTAAAAAGCGACTTGGTACCCAAAGCCTCTTGCAATTTCTTCCAAAATCGCGACGTAAATCTTGGGTCTCTATCAGACCGATAGAAGTAGGTACCCCATGCAATCGAACAATTTGGGAGATGTATAACTTTACCAACTTATCGGCGAAAAATCCGTGTGCGAGGGGATAAAGTGAGCCGACTTAGTCGATCTATCCACAACAACCCAAATCGCATCTTTCTTACTGCAACCTTTGGTAACCCGGATACAAAATCCATTGTCACTCGATCCCATTTCCATTCGGTATCATGATTGGTCAAGCAATCCGATGGCACTTGATGTTCCGCTTTCACTTGTTGACATATCGAGACACCTTGAAACAAATTCAAAATGTCTCGTTTCATCTTAGGGCCACCAAAATTGGCGTTTAGTCATTGTACATTTTAGTACTACGGGTGGTGACATTAAACTCTCTGTGAGCCTCGTCCAGAATCTTCGAAACAAGTTCCGAATCCCTCGGAATACATAATCGACCCTTGAACGTCAAGCAATCATTGTCGTCAATCTGAAATTCCAATTCCTCATTCGAAACACATTCGACTCGTTTAGCGACCAATTCAGCGTTGACCTTACGAGATTCAAGTATTTGATGAATCAATAACGGTTGGCCTCTAATTCGACTACTAGCACCTCATGGGTGAAAGCGGATAGGTGAGCATCCATCGTTCTCAAAGCAGCGATTGCCTTGCGACTTAAAGCATCGGCCACCACGTTGGCCTTTCGGGTGATAATCAATGATGAGTTCATAGTCTTTCAACAACTCAAGCCAACGTCTTTTGTCAGAGTTTAAATCTCTTTGAGTCATCAAATATTTAAGACTTTGTGGTCGAATAAATATGAAACCTTTCTCCAAACAAGTAATGCCGCCATATTTTCAAGGCGAACACTATGGTTGCTAGTTCAAGGTCATGGGTCGGATAGTTTCTCTCATGCGGCTTTAGTTGTCTCGGCGTGTAAGCCACAACTCGACCTTCTTGCATCAACACACAACCTAACCCAAACAAGGATGCGTCGCATGTATGACAAACTCTTTCTTTGGACTCAAAATTTGTACTAATCTTTGGGGCCTCGGTTAAGCAGGTTTTAGTCGATCGAAACTTTCTTGTGACGTTGACCACTCGAACTTAACATCTTTTTGGAGTAGTTTTCGTCATCCGGTGCAGCTATCATCGAAAAACCTTTCACAAATCGTCGATAGTATCAAGCCCTAAAAGCTCCTAACTTGGTAACATTCCTTGGAGGTTTCCAATCGACTATGGCTGAAATTTTGTTGGTCTACCGACGACCCGATCTGCGGACACCACGTGCCCCAAAAGCTAACCTCTCTCAACAAAATTCACATTCTTGAACTTTGCATATAAGCCTTATCTCGTAAAATTTGCAACACTAGCCTCGGTTGTTGTGTTGAGTTTCATCTCTCGAATAGACCAAAATGTCATCGATAAATACAACTCTGAACCGATCCAAGTATGGCCTGAAAATTCTATTCATTAAATCCATAAATACCCGAGGGCATTAGTGAGCCCAGCGGCATCACTAAGAATTCGTGAGTAGTAGTGTGACAACCCGAATTAGGGCCAAATCGGAATAGTGGTTTCGTGACCACAAATCCGAGATAGAAATAATTGTTTTATAAATATTTTGGGGTTTATGATATGATTGCATGATTGTGTGAAAATTTCGTGATGAAATTCTATGCCTAAAGTGTTTAAATTGAAAGTAGGGACTAAATCGAATAAGTTGCAAAATTTGCATACTAGAAATTTTAGTATGAAATTGTTTTGAAATATTTATTAGGAGGTCTTAAATAGCAATTCTACCAATTTTAAGTTCATGGACAAATTTAGGACATGGAAGGAATTTTTGGAAAGTTTAGTAGTAAGGGTATTTTGGTCATTTTGATATTAAATGAAATAAAATGGGAAAAATAACACAAAATAGTCATCTTCCCCATTTAGTTGCTGCGAAACTTCACTCTCTCCATAGCTAGGATTCTTCAACTTTCAAGCTCCATAGTAAGTGATTCTAAGCCCGTTTTAATGTTCTTTACGTTTTTGGAATCCGGAAGCTCGATTAAGCTTATGCTAGTAATAATTTAACCTAGGGTTCATATTTGGAAAAATACCCATAGGTGAAATTTGTGTATTTTGATGTTTTATGATAGAATATGAGGTTTTAAATTGTGTTAAATAATTTGTGCTACTCGGTTTTAAGTGAAAGCGAGTAAAAGCAAGCATAATCGGTAAAATACCTAATGTTCATAACTATATGATAGAGTGGGAATTTGATGTTGTTGTAGAAGAGAAAATGTTCAGCATATCATAAAACATAAGAATAAGGGCTGAAATTAAATTCCGAGCCTAGGGGCAAAATTGTAATTTTGTAAAAGTTAGGGGCAAAATGTAATTTTTCTACAATGTGATTTTTGGATTGAAATAAATAGTATGAGTATTAAATGAGCTAAATGTGTTATTATAGATCAAGAAAGGCGGAACCCGACCTCGAGCAGGGGAAAGAAAAAGTTTTGGACTAAATTGCAAAATTTCCATATTTTGCACCAAGGTAAGTTGTATGTAAATATTACAATAATTTCATGTACATTCTTATATTTCAGCCTATTATATAAATATACTAGCTGATGTTAAAATATAAATTGACTATGGGAAGAATGGAAATAAATCTGAGAGAGAGATCCGGTTGAACATTCGGAGATCGAATGAAATAGAGGGCGTAGCTAGGTCACATGTATGATTTGAGTGCACATAATGTGTACAAGAAAGCTACGAGACACCTGTAGTAGCTAGGTCACATGCGTGATACGAGATGTATCCCATGTAGACAAGAGAGCTACGTGAAAGATAAATGTAGCTAGGTCGCATGCGTGATTCCAAGTGAAGGACACCATGTAGACAAGAGAGCTACGTGAAAGATAAATGTAGCTAGGTCGCATGCGTGATTCCAAGTGAAGGACACCATGTAGACAAGAGAGCTCTGAGACAAATCGGCTAGGTCGCATGAGTGGTACTAAGTGTTCCCCATGTGTACAAGAGAGCGAATTAAATGAAGTATGATGGTGGGGTGTGTCTTTGAAACCGTTAAATATCGAGGATTGATCCGAATTGTTCAACAGGATGGTTTTGTGGTGACATTGTGGTTTGGACCTACACTTATAGTGAATGAAATGTGGTGAAAATGAATTGTGGAATATACATATATACGATAAAATGAGGTTAGCATAAAGAATGTGTGAAAGAGTGAAATTAGTATTAAAACTGTTTTAGATGGCAGCAGTGACGTGATTTTGAAAAATCACCAAAAATAGGAGGAATATAATTAGAGGTTGAATGAGATGTGAAATTAAAGCTTAATGAGTCTACTTTCATATAAAAGAAGCAGGACAAGCAAAGGAATTCTATATTTTGAGATATTTACAATTGTAACTGACTTGCTCAGGATGAATACGTGATCCCCTGTTTCCACTTTGAAAAATCATTAAAAATTGTACAAAGCAAACTAAGAAATATAGTTTACATGCCTAAATTCCTTATTGAGACTAGTTTTAAATACAACAGACTTCAGGGTTGTTTGAGTTATGTACTGAGAGAAATTCAATTCGTAGTGGACAGAGGTCAGGCCAGTCGAGCTGTGTAACAGGGGAAACTTTAACTAATAAACTGTACTAATCTGCTGAACCAAAAATTATAAAAAAAATTTAGCAAGAAACTTTATGAGTCTAGATTCAGGGAAATTTTACGGATATGAATTTCGAGTTTTGTAACTCGAGTTATGATTTATTTAGTGAATATGACACAGCAGAGACAGCTTAATCGAAGTGGAATAAGTAATGAAGTTAAAGTAGACATACTTGAATTGTTGTGTAAACATGTTAGATTCTTAAATTAGTATTTACATACTACTTACTAAGCTATAAGCTTACTTCGTTTTTTCTCTTTTGTCTTATAGTGTTCTCCAGCTTGCTCAGAGTCAAGGATCGTGAAGATCTACCGCACTATCATACTTTGGGGTATTTGAACTAAATGTTTTGAATTATGGCATGTATAGTAGGCAAAAATTATTTTGTTATGTGTCATATTTGTCTAGGTTTAAAATATTAGTTACTGATTTCGACCGGTTACTTTGTATAAGCCATAAAAGTTGGCTAATATTGTTCAAGATATATGTTATACGATGCATTATCAAATGGGATGACATATTTCTATCTTGGTATATGTTATGTTTCGTAATACCTTGTATCCTGCTTTTGGCGAGTAGCGGGTAAGGGGTGTTACATTTAGTGGTATCGAGCTATGGTTTAGTCGGTTCTCGGACTAATAAAGTGTGTGTAAAAGTCTAGCTATACATGCCATAAAAATATTGTGATAGTGTGGTGACTCGATTATTCTAAAGCTGTGTTTTGTTTTAATATAGTAATGGATCCACAGAAGGCTGCGGTGATGATCTTTTAGTAATGTCGCCGGCTCCTTTACAAGGGACCGCTACTGTGGAAAATAGACTGAGACATTGGGACAAGGAGATGAGGCTGGGGCGCCTTTCTCCAAATGATGAACAATTGGTATCTTGAATTTATTCGAGCAAATCCAAATGCTCAACCTCCTCCACCCCTCCTATACCTCGGGCGATTCTCAGTGCTGCTCAAGGTATAAATTTGGTAAGAATGAACAAGCCTCCGGTTGACAAGATTCGAAAACAAGGGCGAAGAGTTTAGAGCAAAGGTTGATGATGATCCCTGAGAAAGCGGAATTCGGCTTGAAAATTCTACCCGTGTATTTGATGAGCTCTCATGTACACCGAGGAATGCTTAAAGTGTGTTGTATCACTTTTGAGAGATTGACCTACCACCGGTGGAAGACTTTGGTTCATGGTGCCAAAAGAAAAAGTTACTTGGGATTTCTTCGGGAAGAATTTAGAAAGAAATACATAAGTCGCGATTTATTGATCAAAAGCGGAAGGAGTTCCTTGAATTGAAGCAAGGAAAAATGTCATCGCAGAGTATGAACGCGAATTTGTAAGACTCAAACAAGTATGCCGAGAATGTGTGTCCACCGAGGCCATTATGTGTAGAAGATTTGAAGATGGGCTGAATGAGGACATTAAAGTGTTTGTAGGGATTTTGGAGTTGAAAGAATTTGTAGCATTGGTTGATCGAGCTCTTAAAGCCGAAGAATTGAACAAAGAAAGAAGAAAAGGCGCTATTGAGGCACGAGATGTCGAGAAAAGACAGATAAGTAAGCCATTTCAATCTCAACCAAAGAGGTCCAAAGAGACAAACCCTCGAATGAGCAGTTTCAATTGGGGATTTACGAGAGATCGTGGTAGAGCATATTCGGGTCTAAAGCTCAAGCTACTTGGTGGCAAGTGTGGGTAATGTGCGACCTAGAAAGCCGAGTGTCAAGCAATGTGGCGAGCAACATTATGGTGAGTGTTGGGGACCGAAGCGAGCTTGTTTCAAAGTGTTCTCGCGAGCATTTTATTAGAGACTGTCCGGAGAAGGTTAAAGAAGAAAGATTTGAGTGTTAGATGAATACCACCGCTAGTAGAGGTAGACCACCGAGAAATCTTGGAGGTGGGACTAGTAGTAGAACTGTGATGAAAGATTTAACGGCAAGATCGAAGCTAGAGCACTGCTAGAGCTTATGCTATACGTGCTCGAGAAGATGCATCATCTCCGATGTCATTCTTGGTACATTTCTCTTTATGATACTATTGTTATTGCATTGATTGATCCGGGTCCACCCATTCCTATATTTGCATGAATTTAGTATCCAATAAAAAGTTGCTGTTGAATTTCTTGAGTTTACGATTAAAGTGTCGAACCCTTAGGCCAATATGTGCTAGTTGACAAGGTTTGCAAGAATTGCCCATTAATGATTCAAGGTCCTTGTTTTCCGCCAACTTGATGTTTGTTACCATTTGGTGAGTTTGACGTTATCTTGGGAATGGACCGTTAACATTGTATGATGCTAAGGTAGATTGTAAACAAAAGACACTAGAGTTAAAATGTGAAAATGGAGAAATTCGTGGGTTGAAGCAGACGAATCAAATAAATTGCCTATGGTGATTTCGCACATGTCCGCATGTAAATACATGAGAAAAGGGTGTGAAGCTTATCCGGCTTATGTAATGAATGTTGAGATGTCTCAACTGAAATTTGAATCAATACCTATAGTCTGTGAGTTTCGGATGTATTTCGGAGGAATTGCAGGTTGCCTCCAAGCAGAGAGATAGATTTTGCCATTGATTTGTTGCTTGGTCATCGCACCGATCTCGATTGCTCCATATAGAATGGCTCATGAATTAAAAGAATTGAAGGCTCGGTTGCAGGGAGTTAACGGACAAGGGATTTGTGAGACCGAGTTTCTCTCCCTGGGTGCTCTGTATTATTCAGAAGAAGAAGGATGGTTCAATGAGACTTTGCATTGATTACCGTCGACTTAATAAGGTGACTATAAAGAACAAGTACCCATTGCCGAGGATTGATGATTTATTCGATCGGTTAAAGGGGCCACAGATGTTTTCAAAGATTGATTTGAGGTCCGGTTACTATCACCGAGAGTTAAGGAGTCGATGTGCGAAAACCGCCTTTAGGACAAGGTATGGACATTATGAGTTTCGGTGATGCCTTTTGGCTTAACAAATGCTCCAAACCATATTTATGGACTTAATGAATCGGATTTTCCGGCCATATTTGGATAAGTTTGTAGTAGTGTTTATAGATGACATTTTAATTTATTCTCGAGATGAGTTTGAACATGCCGAACACTTGAGAACTATATTGCAAATCTTGAGAGAAAAGAAACTGTTTGCCAAGTTTAGTAAAAGTGAGTTCTGGCTTCGTGAAGTCGGATTTTTGGGGCATATAGTCTCAGGTGATGGTATTCGGTGGATCCAAGCAAGATTTCTGCGATCGTTGATTGGAAACCGCCCAAGAATGTATCTGAGGTTAGAAGCTTTTTAGGCTTGGCCGGGTATTATAGGCGTTTTGTTGAAGGATTTTCGATAATTGCCTCTCCTATGACTAAATTGTTGCGTAAGAATGTTAAGTTTGAATGGGTGATAAATGTCAACAGAGTTTTGAAAAGTTGAAAGCACGATTGATGAAACACCAATTTTAGTACAGCCCGAGTCGGAAAGGAGTTCAGTAATTTATAGTGATGCATCATTGATGTGCCTTGGATGTGTGTTGATGCAAGAGGGCAAAGTAGTAGCTTATGCTTCGAGGCGATTAAAACCGCATGAGAAGAACTATCCTACACATGATTTGGGCGGCATTGTTGTTTTTGCCTTGAAGATTTGGCGACATTATTTATACGGTGAAAAATGCCGAATTTTTACTGATCACAAAAGTTTGAAGTACTTGATGAATCAAAAGGACCTAAATTTGCGACAGCGAAGATGGCTTGAATTATTAAAGGATTATGATCTAGTGATTGATTATCATCCAGAAAAGCAAATGAAGTCTTGGCGCTTGAGCGTAAAATTTCTTTTCACTTTGAGAGCCATGAACACGGGTTAGCATTGTCTCGATGACGAGTCAATTTTAGCGAGATGAGAGCTAAACCGTTATTTCTCCAGTTGATTTGTGATGCTCAAAAGAATGATAGTGAGTTGCGGATCAAGAGAACTCAATGCGAATCAGGTTATGACTCAGATTTTCGAGTTGGACCAGATGACTGTTTGATGTTTCGAGACAGAATATGTGTGCCGAAAAATGATAAATTGATTCAGAAAATATTACATGAGGCGCACAATGGCTGTTTATCAGTTCACCCTGGTAGCACAAAAATGTATAATGATTTAAAGAAGCTGTATTGGTGGCCAGGTATGAAAAGGGACATTTCTGAATTTGTAACTAAGTGTTTGATCTGTCAACAAGTAAAAGCTGAACATCAAGTACCTTCAGGATTACTTCAACCGGTAATGGTGCCTGAGTGGAAATGGGACAAGATTACCATGGATTTTGTAACCGGTTTGCCTTTAACTCCTAAAAAGAAGGATGCTGTTTGGGTAGTGGTTGATAGATTAACAAAGTCAGCCCACTTTATACCAAGATGCGTCTCGATTACTCACTTGATAAATTAGTGAATTATATATTGCTGAAATTGTGAAGTTGCACGGAGTACCTATGTCTATAATATCAGATAGAGATCCAAGATTTACCTCGAGATTTTGGAAAAAGTTACAAGAAGCTTTGGGTACAAAATTGAACTTTAGTACCGCATTTCATCCACAAACAGATGGTCAAACGGAAAGAGTAATCCAGGTACTCGAAGATATGCTTAGATGCTGTGTTTTAGAATTTGGAGGTAGTTGGGAGAAATATCTATCTTTGATTGAGTTTGCCTTACAATAACAGTTATCAATCAAGTATACAAATGGCACCGTCTGAAGCCTTATATGGTCGTAAGTGTCGGACTCCTTTATATTGGACCGAGCTTAGTGAGAAAGCAGATTCACGGAGTTGATCTAGTTAAAGAAACCAAGAGAAAATAAAAGTAATTCGGGATTGCTTGAAAGTCGCTTCAGATCGACAAAAGTCATATGCGATTTAAAAAGAAAAGAGATTGAATTTCAAGTGGGTGATAAAGTGTTCTTGAAGGTGTCACCATGGAAAAGATTCGAGATTTAGTCGAAAAGGCAAGTTGAGTCCGCGTTTTATTGGGCCGCGAGATTCTTGAGAGAATTGGACCATGGCATATCGGTTGGCCTTACCGGCAGAGTTAGAAAAGATTCATAACGTGTTTCATGTATCAATGTTGCGACGTTATCGTTCGATCCTTCACATGTGATTTCCCAATGAAATTGAGATTCGATCGGATATGACCTATGAGGAGGAACCAATAAAGATTTTGGCTCGAGAAGTTAAGCAGTTAAGAAACAAAAGTATAGCCTTAGTGAAAGTATTGTGGCACAGACATGGGATAGAAGAGGCTACGTGGGAACCCGAGGAAGCTATGAGGAAACAAGACCCAAACCTCTTTTTCGGGTAAGATTTTCTGGGACGAAAATCTCTAAAGGGGGAGAATTGTGACAACCCGAATTAGGGCCAAATCGGAATAGTGGTTTCGTGACAACAAATCCGAGATAGAAATAATTGTTTTATAAATATTTTGGGGTTTATGATATGATTGCATGATTGTGTGAAAATTTCGTGATGAAATTCTATGCCTAAAGTGTTTAAATTGAAAGTAGGGACTAAATCGAATAAGTTGCAAAATTTGCATACTAGAAATTTTAGTATGAAATTGTTTTGAAATATTTATTAGGAGGTCTTAAATAGCAATTCTACCAATTTTAAGTTCATGGACAAATTTAGGACATGGAAGGAATTTTGGAAAGTTTAGTAGTAAGGGTATTTTGGTCATTTTGATATTAAATGAAATAAAATGGGAAAAATAACACAAAATAGTCATCTTCCCATTTAGTTGCTGCCAAACTTCACTCTCTCCATAGCTAGGGATTCTTCAACTTTCAAGCTCCATAGTAAGTGATTCTAAGCCCGCTTTTAATGTTCTTTACGTTTTGGAATCCGGAAGCTCGATTAAGCTTATGCTAGTAATAATTTAACCTAGGGTTCATATTTGGAAAAATACCCATAGGTGAAATTTGTGTATTTTGATGTTTTATGATAGAATATGAGGTTTTAAATTGTGTTAAATAATTTGTGCTACTCGGTTTTAAGTGAAAACGAGTAAAAGCAAGATAATCGGTAAAAATACCTAATGTTCATAACTATATGATAGAGTGGGAATTTGATGTTGTTGTAGAAGAGAAAATGTTCAGCATATCATAAAACATAAGAATAAGGGCTGAAATTAAATTCGAGCCTAGGGGCAAAATTGTAATTTTGTAAAAGTTAGGGGCAAAATGTAATTTTTCTACAATGTGATTTTTGGATTGAAATAAATAGTATGAGTATTAAATGAGCTAAATGTGTTATTATAGATCAAGAAAGGCGCTGAGGCCTGACCTCGAGCTGGGAAAGAAAAGTTTTGGACTAAATTGCAAAATTTCCATATTTTGCACCAAGGTAAGTTGTATGTAAATATTACAATAATTTCATGTACATTCTTATATTTCAGCCTATTATATAAATATACTAGCTGATGTTAAAATATAAATTGACTATGGGAAGAATGGAAATAAATACAGAGAGAGAGATCCGGTTGAACATTGGAGAGATCGAATGAAATAGAGGAGCGTAGCTAGGTCACATGTATGATCTTTGAGTGCACATAATGTGTACAAGAAAGCTACGAGACACCCTGTAGTAGCTAGGTCACATGCGTGATACGAGATGTATCCCATGTAGACAAGAGAGCTACGTGAAAGATAAATGTAGCTAGGTCGCATGCGTGATTCCAAGTGAAGGACACCATGTAGACAAGAGAGCTACGTGAAAGATAAATGTAGCTAGGTCGCATGCGTGATTCCAAGTGAAGGACACCATGTAGACAAGAGAGCTACGAGACAAATCGGCTAGGTCGCATGAGTGGTACTAAGTGTTCCCCATGTGTACAAGAGAGCCGAATTAAATGAAGTATGATGGTGGGGTTTGTCTTTCAAACCGTTAAATATCGAGGATTGATCCAATTGTTCAACGGGATGGTTTTGTGGTGACATTGTGGTTTGGACCTACACTTATAGTGAATGAAATGTGGTGAAAATGAATTGTGGAATATACATATATACGATAAAATGAGGTTAGCATAAAGAATGTGTGAAAGAGTGAAATTAGTATTAAAACTGTTTTTAGATGGCAGCAGTGACGTGATTTTGAAAAATCACCAAAAATAGGAGGAATATAATTAGAGGTTGAATGAGATGTGAAATTAAAGCTTAATGAGTCTACTTTCATATAAAAGAAGCAGGACAAGCAAAGGAATTCTATATTTTGAGATATTTACAATTGTAACTGACTTGCTCAGGATGAATACGTGATCCCCTGTTTCCACTTTGAAAAATCATTAAAATTGTACAAAGCAAACTAAGAAATATAGTTTACATGCCTAAATTCCTTATTGAGACTAGTTTTAAATACAACAGACTTCAGGGTTGTTTGAGTTATGTACTGAGAGAAATTCAATTCGTAGTGGACAGAGGTCAGGCCAGTCGAGCTGTGTAACAGGGAAACTTTAACTAATAAACTGTACTAATCTGCTGAACCAAAATTATAAAAAAATTTAGCAAGAAACTTTATGAGTCTAGATTCAGGGAAATTTTACGGATATGAATTTCGAGTTTTGTAACTCGAGTTATGATTTATTTAGTGAATATGACACAGCAGAGACAGCTTAATCGAAGTGGAATAAGTAATGAAGTTAAAGTAGACATACTTGAATTGTTGTGTAAACATGTTAGATTCTTAAATTAGTATTTACATACTACTTACTAAGCTATAAGCTTACTTCGTTTTCTCTCTTTTGTCTTATAGTGTTCTCCAGCTTGCTCAGGAGTCAAGGATCGTGAAGATCTACCCGCACTATCATACTTTGGGGTATTTGAACTAAATGTTTTGAATTATGGCATGTATAGTAGGCAAAAATTATTTTGTTATGTGTCATATTTGTCTAGGTTTAAAATATTAGTTACTGATTACTCGACCGGTTACTTTGTATAAGCCATAAAAGTTGGCTAATATTGTTCAAGATATATGTTATACGATGCATTATCAAATGGGATGACATATTTCTATCTTGGTATATGTTATGTTCGGTAATACCTTGTATCCTGTTTGGCGATTTAACGGGTAAGGGTGTTACATTTAGTGGTATCGAGCTATGGTTTAGTCGGTTCTCGGACTAATAAAGTGTGTGTAAAAGTCTAGCTATACATGCCATAAAAATATTGTGATAGTGTGGTGACTCTGATTATTCTAAAGCTGTGTTTTGTTTTAATATAGTAATGGATCCTGAAGGAACTGCGGTACGATGATGTTTAGTAATGCGCCGGCTCCGCACAAGGGACCGCTACTGTGGAAAGTAGACTGAGACATTGGGACAAGGAGATGAGGCTCGGGACGCCTTTCTCCAAATGATGAACAATTGGTATCTGAATTTATTCGAGCAAATCCAAATGCTCAACCTCCTCCACCCCTCCTATACCTCGGACGATTCTCAGAGCTGCTCAAGGTATAAATTTGGTAAGAATGAACAAGCCTCGGTTGACAAGATTCGAAAACAAGGGTCAAGAGTTTAGAGCAAAGGTTGATGATGATCTGAGAAAGCGGAATTCGGCTTGAAAATTCTACCGTGTATTTGATGAGCTCTCATGTACACGAGGAATGCTTAAAGTGTGTCAGATCACTTTTGAGAGATTGACCTACCACGGTGGAAGACTTTGGTTGCAGTGGTGCCAAAAGAAAAAGTTACTTGGGATTTCTTCCGGGAAGAATTTAGAAAGAAATACATAAGTCAGCGATTTATTGATCAAAAACGGAAGGAGTTCCTTGAATTGAAGCAAGGAAAATGTCTGCGCAGAGTATGAACGCGAATTTGTAAGACTCAAACAAGTATGCCCAGAATGTGTGTCCACCGAGGCCATTATGTGTAGAAGATTTGAAGATGGGCTGAATGAGGACATTAAAGTGTTTGTAGGATTTTGGAGTTGAAAGAATTTGTAGCATTGGTTGATCGAGCTCTTAAAGTCAAGAATTGAACAAAGAAAGAAGAAAAGTCGCTATTGAGGCACGAGATGTCGAAAAAGACAGATAAGTAAGCCATTTCAATCTCAACCAAAGAGGTCCAAAGAGACAAACCCTCGAATGACAGTTTCAATTGGGGATTTACAGAGATCGTGGTAGAGCATATTCGGGTCTAAAGCTCAAGCTACTTGGTGGCAAGTGTGGGTAATGTGCACCTAGAAAGCCCGAGTGTCAACAATGTGGCGAGCAACATTATGGTGAGTGTTGGGGACCGAGCGAGCTTGTTTCAAAAGGTTCTCGCGAGCATTTTATTAGAGACTGTCAGGAGAAGGTTAAAGAAGAAAGATTTCAGAGTGTTAGACGAATACCACCGCTAGTAGAGGTAGACCACCGAGAAATCTTGGAGGTGGGACTAGTAGTAGAACTGTGATGAAAGATTTAACGGCAAGATCGAAGCTAGAGCACTGCTAGAGCTTATGCTATCGTGCTCGAGAAGATGCATCATCTCCGATGTCATTCTTGGTACATTTTCTCTTTATGATACTATTGTTATTGCATTGATTGATCCCGGTCCACCCATTCCTATATTTGCATGAATTTAGTATCCAATAAAAAGTTGCTGTTGAATTTCTTGAGTTTACGATTAAAGTGTCGAACCCTTAGGCCAATATGTGCTAGTTGACAAGGTTTGCAAGAATTGCCCATTAATGATTCAAGGTCCTTTTTTTCCGCCAACTTGATGTTGTTACCATTTGGTGAGTTTGACGTTATCTTGGGAATGGGTGGTTAACATTGTATGATGCTAAGGTAGATTGTAAACAAAAGACACTAGAGTTAAAATGTGAAAATGGAGAAATTACGTGGGTTGAAACAGACGAATCAAATAAATTGCCTATGGTGATTTCGCACATGTCTCGCATGTAAATACATGAGAAAAGGTGTGAAGCTTATCCGCTTATGTAATGAATGTTGAGATGTCTCAACTGAAATTTGAATCATTACCTATAGTCTGTGAGTTTCGGATGTATTTCGGAGGAATTGCACAGGTTGCCTCCAAACGAGAGATAGATTTTGCCATTGATTTGTTCTTAGGGTCATCGCACCGATCTCGATTGCTCCATATAGAATGGCTCATTGAATTAAAAGAATTGAAGGCTCGATTGCGGGAGTTAACGGACAAAGGATTTGTGAGACCGAGTTTCTCTCCTGGGTGCTCTGTATTATTCAGAAGAAGAAGGATGGTTCAATGAGACTTTGCATTGATTACCGTCGACTTAATAAGGTGACTATAAAGAACAAGTACCCATTGCCGAGGATTGATGATTTATTCGATCGGTTAAAGGGGCCACAGTGTTTTCAAAGATTGATTTGAGGTCCGGTTACTATCATTTGAGAGTTAAGGAGTCGATGTGCGAAAACCGCCTTTAGGACAAGGTATGGACATTATGAGTTTCGGTGATGCCTTTTGGCTTAACAAATGCTCCACCATATTTATGGACTTAATGAATCGGATTTTCCGGCCATATTTGGATAAGTTTGTAGTAGTGTTTATAGATGACATTTTAATTTATTCTCGAGATGAGTTTGAACATGCCGAACACTTGAGAACTATATTGCAAATCTTGAGAGAAAAGAAACTGTTGCCAAGTTTAGTAAAAGTGAGTTCGGCTTCGTGAAGTCGGATTTTGGGGCATATAGTCTCGGTGATGGTATTCGGTGGATCCAAGCAAGATTTCTGCGATCGTTGATTGAAACCGCCAAGAATGTATCTGAGGTTAGAAGCTTTTAGGCTTGGCCGGTATTATAGGCGTTTTGTTGAAGGATTTTCGATAATTGCCTCTCCTATGACTAAATTGTTGCGAGAAGAATGTTAAGTTTGAATGGACTGATAAATGTCAACGAGTTTTGAAAAGTTGAAAGCACGATTGATTTGAAACACCAATTTTAGTACAGCCCGAGTCGGGAAAGGAGTTAAGTAATTTATAGTGATGCATCATTGATGGGCCTTGGATGTGTGTTGATGCAAGAGGGCAAAGTAGTAGCTTATGCTTGAGGCGATTAAAACCGCATGAGAAGAACTATCCTACACATGATTTGGAACCGGCATTGTTGTTTTTGCCTTGAAGATTTGGCGACATTATTTATACGGTGAAAATGCCGAATTTTTACCGATCACAAAAGTTTGAAGTACTTGATGAATCAAAAGGACCTAAATTTGCGACAGCGAAGATGGCTTGAATTATTAAAGGATTATGATCTAGTGATTGATTATCATCCGGAAAAGCAAATGTAGTTCTTGACGCCTTGAGCGAAAATTTCTTTTCACTTTGAGAGCCATGAACACGGGTTAGCATTGTGCGATTACGGGTCAATTTTAGCGAGATGAGAGCTAAACCGTTATTTCTCCAGTTGATTTGTGATGCTCAAAGAATGATAGTGAGTTGCGGATCAAGAGAACTCAATGCGAATCGAGTTATGACTCGATTTTCGAGTTGGACGGATGACTGTTTGATGTTTCGAGACGAGAATATGTGTCTTGAAAAATGATAAATTGATTCGAAAATATTACATGAGGCGCACAATGGTCGTTTATCGTTCACCCCAGTAGCACAAAATGTATAATGATTTAAAGAAGTCAGTATTGGTGGCGGTATGAAAAGGGACATTTCGAATTTGTAACTAAGTGTTTGATCATCAACAAGTAAAAGTGAACATCAAGTACCTTCAGGATTACTTCAATCGGTAATGGTGCCCGAGTGGAAATGGGACAAGATTACCATGGATTTTGTAACCGGTTTGCCTTTAACTCCTAAAAAGAAGGATCTTTGTTTGGGTAGTGGTTGATAGATTAACAAAGTCAGCCCACTTTATACCAAGACGCACTGATTACTCACTTGATAAATTAGCGAATTATATATTGCTGAAATTGTGAAGTTGCACTGAGTACCTATGTCTATAATATCGATAGAGATCCAAGATTTACCTCGAGATTTTGGAAAAAGTTACAAGAAGCTTTGGGTACAAAATTGAACTTTAGTACCGCATTTCATCCACAAACAGATGGTCAAAGCGGAAAGAGTAATCCGGTACTCGAAGATATGCTTAGATCTTGTGTTTTAGAATTTGGAGGTAGTTGGGAGAAATATCTATCTTTGATTGAGTTTGCCTACAATAATGCTTATCAATCAAGTATACAAATGGCACCGTCTGAAGCCTTATATGGTCGTAAGTGTCGGACTCCTTTATATTGGACCGAGCTTAGTGAGAAACAGATTCACGGAGTTGATCTAGTTAAAGAAACGAAGAGAAAATAAAAGTAATTGGGATTGCTTGAAAGTCGCTTCAGATCGACAAAAGTCATATGCGATTTAAAAAGAAAAGAGATTGAATTTCAAGTGGGTGATAAAGTGTTCTTGAAGGTGTCACCATGGAAAAAGATTCGAGATTTAGTCGAAAAGGCAAGTTGAGTCCGCGTTTTATTGGGCGTCGAGATTCTTGAGAGAATTGGACCGATGGCATATCGGTTGGCCTTTACGGCAGAGTTAGAAAAGATTCATAACGTGTTTCATGTATCAATGTTGCGACGTTATCGTTCGATCCTTCACATGTGATTTCCCAACGAAATTGAGATTCGATCGGATATGACCTATGAGGAGGAACCAATAAAGATTTTGGCTCGAGAAGTTAAACAGTTAAGAAACAAAAGTATAGCCTTAGTGAAAGTATTGTGGCATAGACATGGGATAGAAGAGGCTACGTGGGAACCGAGGAAGCTATGAGGAAACAGTACCCAAACCTCTTTCTGGGTAAGATTTTTGGGACGAAAATCTCTAAAGGGGGAGAATTGTGACAACCGAATTAGGGCCTACTTAGGAATAGTGGTTTCGTGACCACAAATCCGAGATAGAAATAATTGTTTTATAAATATTTTGGGGTTTATGATATGATTGCATGATTGTGTGAAAATTTCGTGATGAAATTCTATGCCTAAAGTGTTTAAATTGAAAGTAGGGACTAAATCGAATAAGTTGCAAAATTTGCATACTAGAAATTTTAGTATGAAATTGTTTTGAAATATTTATTAGGAGGTCTTAAATAGCAATTCTACCAATTTTAAGTTCATGGACAAATTTAGGACATGGAAGGAATTTTGGAAAGTTTAGTAGTAAGGGTATTTTGGTCATTTTGATATTAAATGAAATAAAATGGGAAAAATAACACAAAATAGTCATCTTCCCATTTAGTTGCTGCGAAACTTCACTCTCTCCATAGCTAGGATTCTTCAACTTTCAAGCTCCATAGTAAGTGATTCTAAGCCCGTTTTTAATGTTCTTTACGTTTTGGAATCCGGAAGCTCGATTAAGCTTATGCTAGTAATAATTTAACCTAGGGTTCATATTTGGAAAAATACCCATAGGTGAAATTTGTGTATTTTGATGTTTTATGATAGAATATGAGGTTTTAAATTGTGTTAAATAATTTGTGCTACTCGGTTTTAAGTGAAAACGAGTAAAACGACATAATCGGTAAAAATACCTAATGTTCATAACTATATGATAGAGTGGGAATTTGATGTTGTTGTAGAAGAGAAAAATGTTCAGCATATCATAAAACATAAGAATAAGGGCTGAAATTAAATTCCCGAGCCTAGGGGCAAAATTGTAATTTTGTAAAAGTTAGGGGGCCAAAATGTAATTTTTCTACAATGTGATTTTTGGATTGAAATAAATAGTATGAGTATTAAATGAGCTAAATGTGTTATTATAGATCAAGAAAGGCGCTGAACCGACCTCTAAGCGGGGAAAGAAAAAGTTTTGGACTAAATTGCAAAATTTCCATATTTTGCACCAAGGTAAGTTGTATGTAAATATTACAATAATTTCATGTACATTCTTATATTTCAGCCTATTATATAAATATACTAGCTGATGTTAAAATATAAATTGACTATGGGAAGAATGGAAATAAATACTGAGAGAGAGATCCGGTTGAACATTGGAGAGATCGAATGAAATAGAGGGAGCGTAGCTAGGTCACATGTATGATCTTGAGTGCACATCATGTGTACAAGAAAGCTACGAGACACCCTGTAGTAGCTAGGTCACATGCGTGATACGAGATGTATCCCATGTAGACAAGAGAGCTACGTGAAAGATAAATGTAGCTAGGTCGCATGCGTGATTCCAAGTGAAGGACACCATGTAGACAAGAGAGCTACGTGAAAGATAAATGTAGCTAGGTCGCATGCGTGATTCCAAGTGAAGGACACCATGTAGACAAGAGAGCTACGAGACAAATCGGCTAGGTCGCATGAGTGGTACTAAGTGTTCCCCATGTGTACAAGAGAGCGAATTAAATGAAGTATGATGGTGGAATTTGTGTCTTTGAAACCGTTAAATATCGAGGATTGATCCGAATTGTTCAACGGGATGGTTTTGTGGTGACATTGTGGTTTGGACCTACACTTATAGTGAATGAAATGTGGTGAAAATGAATTGTGGAATATACATATATACGATAAAATGAGGTTAGCATAAAGAATGTGTGAAAGAGTGAAATTAGTATTAAAACTGTTTTAGATGGCAGCAGTGACGTGATTTTGAAAAATCACCAAAAATAGGAGGAATATAATTAGAGGTTGAATGAGATGTGAAATTAAAGCTTAATGAGTCTACTTTCATATAAAAGAAGCAGGGCAAGCAAAGGAATTCTATATTTTGAGATATTTACAATTGTAACTGACTTGCTCAGGATGAATACGTGATCCCTGTTTCCACTTTGAAAATCATTAAAATTGTACAAAGCAAACTAAGAAATATAGTTTACATGCCTAAATTCCTTATTGAGACTAGTTTTAAATACAACAGACTTCAGGGTTGTTTGAGTTATGTACTGAGAGAAATTCAATTCGTAGTGGACAGAGGTCAGGCCAGTCGAGCTGTGTAACAGGGAAACTTTAACTAATAAACTGTACTAATATGCTGAACCAAAAATTATAAAAAAATTTAGCAAGAAACTTTATGAGTCTAGATTTAGGAAATTTTACGGATATGAATTTCGAGTTTTGTAACTCGAGTTATGATTTATTTAGTGAATATGACACAGCAGAGACAGCTTAATCAAGTGGAATAAGTAATGAAGTTAAAGTAGACATACTTGAATTGTTGTGTAAACATGTTAGATTCTTAAATTAGTATTTACATACTACTTACTAAGCTATAAGCTTACTTCGTTTTCTCTCTTTTGTCTTATAGTGTTCTCCAGCTTGCTCAGGAGTCAAGGATCGTGAAGATCTACCCGCACTATCATACTTTGGGGTATTTGAACTAAATGTTTTGAATTATGGCATGTATAGTAGGCAAAAATTATTTTGTTATGTGTCATATTTGTCTAGGTTTAAAATATTAGTTCTGATACTCGACCATTACTTTGTATAAGCCATAAAAGTTGGCTAATATTGTTCAAGATATATGTTATACGATGCATTATCAAATGGGATGACATATTTCTATCTTGGTATATGTTATGTTCGGTAATACCTTGTATCTGTTCCTGACGACGTAACGGGTAAGGGTGTTACAGTCGCACCTCGTTCTAAAAGCAGTTTGGGTATGTCCGATTCTCGGACCCTCAATTGATAGTACCCGACCTCAATTCTATCTTTGAAAACACCGAGGCTCCTTTAATTGATCAAACAAATCGTCAATTCGTGGCAACGGATATTTATTCTTTATCGTCACTTTATTCAAGCGGCGATAGTCGATGCACAATCTCATAGTTCCATCCTTCTTCTTCACAAACAATACTGGTGCTCCCCATGGAGAAAAACTCGGTCGAGCGAAACCTCTATCCGTCAATTCTTGCAATTGAACCTTCAATTCCTTTAATTCCGTTAATGCCATACGATACGGGCTATTGAGATCGGCGTAGTACCCGTACCACTTGATGTCGAATTCCACTTCTCGAACCGGTGGCAATCCGGTAACTCCTCGGGAAAAACATCTGAATACTCACAAACCAACGATACCGATTCGAGTTTCCTTCCGTCTCTTTACTCTCAAACACATACGCAAGGTATGTTTCACACCCCTTTTTCACATATCTCCGAGCGGTCATAGAAGATATTATCGCTGGCACTCCTCTTAAATTAGTAGACTCGACTCGGACTACCTCATTATTTGCACTCCTCAAATCAATGGTTTTCCTTTTGCAGTCCACCTTTGCGATCATGTACGGTCACCAATCCATACCAAGAATAACATCGAATTCATCAAATGGTAGAAGTATCGGATCGGTAGGAAAATAGGATTCTCGAATTATTAGGGGCATCTCTTGCACACTTTATCAACGAGTACGTATTGACCCAAAGGGTTTGACACTGAATTACGAACTCGAGAGACTCAACAGGTAGAGTCTTCATGGATGCTAAGGTTTCACATACATATGAATGAGTAGAGCCAGGTCAATCAATGCAATCACACTAGTATCAAAGAGAGTGAAAGTACCAGTGATAACGTCGGGGAGGATGCCTCCTCTCGCATGCGGATAGCATATGCTCTAGCAGAGCACGAGTCTCGGATCGAACAACCGTATCGAGACCCCTCTCGATTACCACCCCTACCTCCCCGATATCCTCGGGGTCTACCTCTAGCCGTCGTCCCACTAGATCTTGCACCTTGCATCTTATTCTTCTCATCTAGCTCGTGCAATCTCTAATGAAGTGGTCCTTGAACCGCATCCATAACAGCCCTATTAATGACTTACCCCAACATTCACCTATGTGTCGCCTTCCACATTGGGGGCATTCGGCTTTTCTTGACGATTATTGCCCACTCTAGCTACCAAGTAGCTCGTGAGTCCATCGATGGTCGTGTTCTCAATGGAAATCCCCACGACGCCTCGACTTATTTGTGTCCTCTCGAACTTCTTTACACGAAAATGGAGCCTTGTCCGTCGATCTTTTACGATAATCTCTAGCTTCAAATTCAGCCTTCCTCTTCTCCCTTCCGAGCTCTTCCGCCTTGCAGTGCTCGCTCAACTAGTGTTACAAATTCTTTTATCGCCAAAATACCCACCAGTAGCTTTAACTCTTCATTCAATCCTCTTCAAATCTTTTGCACATAGCAACCTCATCAGCCACACACTCCGAGCATACCGACTAAGTCTTACGAACTCATGTTCAGATTCGATAATCGCCATCATCGACCTTGCTTGAGCTCCAAGAATTCCTTACGCTTTTGATCGATGAACCGTTGACTAATGTATTTCTTTGAAATTCGTTTGGAAGAAATCCCAAGTAACTTGTTCCTTTGGGACTATGGAAATTAAGGTCCTCCACTAATAGTAGGTCGAGTCTACTTAACAAGGATATAGCACACTTAAGACATTCATCGGGTGTGCATGACAGTTCATCAAACACTCTAATGGTGTTATCAAGCCGTAACTCGGCCCTTTCGGCATCATCAAGTAACTATGGCCTTAAACTCCTCGCCCCACGCTTCCTAATCAAGTCCACGTGTGGTTTACTCACCTCACGGGATCAAGAATCGATGGCATTATGGCTCTTGGGGTGGATTATTTAAATTTGGGAATGGTTGGACAGTAGGATTGGTTCGGGCATATTGCGCGACCCACTCATTCAACATGGTGAAGAAGGCTTGTTTCACCCTTCATCTTGATTATTCGCGGATGACTAAGGCTCAACAGCGGTGTCCCTTGCGCAGAGCAGCCGCTACACTTTCAACGCCATCCGCCAAGGGTCTCTACCCCGGGTTCCATTTGCTAATCAAAACAAAAATTTCAACCGTCGAAGTCATCACATTTTAAGCACTAACACATTGGCATGTATAGCTAGACTCACACGCGCCACGGTAGTCCTAGAACCGACTAAACCATAGCTCGATACCAATAAAATTGTAACACCCCGTTCCCGATACCGTCACGGAGTCGGACACGAGGGGTTCTCGACCAACTCTCATGTGTCACATGACTATTTTTCACATTTCCAGTCCGGTGGCAACTCGCGTCCTGTCACCTTAAAATCATATCTCGAGTTCCAGAACTCGAAAACCAGTTCCGTAAATTTTCCCCGAATTTAGACTCATATATCCATCCGTGGATTTATTTCTAAAATTTTTGGTCGGGCAAATTGGTACAGTTTATTAGTTAAAGTCACCCCTGTTTCGGGGTTCGACTACACTGACCTTTGCGCATTACGACCTAGATATCATCTCGTACAGAGCTCCAATGCTCATGCCGTTTGTTTCTAATGAAACTAGACTCAAAGCGGAATCTATGCATAAAGGCATGACTTCTAATTGTTTCTGGATTATTTATGGTAAATTTTCAAAGTCGAAACATAGAATCCAGAAACCGTTCTGGCCCTGTCTCACGAAATCTTGAATATCTCTTAAAATACAGCTCATATGGTCGTTTCGTTTCATCCATATGAAAATAGACCCATCAAGCTTCGAGTACGTAATTCTTTTTTAGCAATTAATTCCACTTCTACTATTTTTAGTGATTTTTCGATCTCATATCACTGCTGCTGCTGTCTCGCAGCGAGCATCGCGATGAGACTATGCCAATTTCATGAATCCTTCCTTAGCCTTACTAATCATCCATCATACATGACACAAATTATGGCCACCTTATCAAAATTAAGCTTTCTAAGACTCGTGGCTATAGGTTCTAGCATCCCACTCAAAAGACCACATAGGCCATTTTCACATGGCTTAAAGTTTACAACCCAAAATTTAACAAAACAAAATAGCCCATACATGCCAAATGTTCTCCTAAGTTGACTAAGAAGACAATACCAAAATTGCTCACGGTGTGATGACTTCGTTGACGGTTCCGAGCACCCAAAAGGAGACGAGTCCAAGAAACCTAAAATGGGTGACAAGAAAACACCGAGTGAGTTTATAACTCAAGAAGTCATAAGCATTCCACAACCATCCATTAATAACATTATCATAAAATGAAATAATGAAACAAGGCCAAGTGTTCCACCATACCGAACTATACCATAGTTCCTTAGACCTTCGGATCAATCTCATACCAAGTCATACATTTACATTTCATATACTATTCAATAGGATATTTGAAGCAATTTCCATACATCATTTCATTTCCGCAACAATCATGCAATCAAATGAACTTTCATCTATTCCACGATACCTTATTTACGGTAATGAAATTGAAATCATCACATAGATTTAAATCTTACCAACTCCACCCCGAGCATGAACATAGCATCTATTAGCCATGAACTCAAGGTACTTACTCTTTCCGCTGTCCATACTCATCTTGATAAAGTCACACCTCCATATAAATATTCAATCGGAGATATGTGTAGAGTTCGCACACATAGTGCTTAATACTCAATCACGTACACTTAGTGCCATGTGATTCAAGCCCGAACACATAGTGCCATATAGTCCAAACTCGCACACTTAGTGCCATACATTACAAGCTCGCACACTTAGTGTCGAAGCAAACTTCCTACACATTTCACTATCTCTTTTACGTTCAACAATATCATCTTTTCATACACATACATTTGTATATATTTCATCTCATTAAACACAATTGCATAGATATTACAATCATTTAAGCAATATCAAATATATGCTTAATGACTTACCTTGTATTGGGTAAAATGGTTCCAACTCGGCTACTCGATGTTCTTTCCTTTGCCTTTGCTTGATTCTCCACCTCTAGCTTCTTGAGCTTAATCAATAAATTAACTAGTTTAACCGTCTTGCCACATATTTATACATTACATCAACTATACTATCATCATTAATTCATCAAATCACAAAATTTTATCTCATGAACATTTAACACTTAACATTTACCCCATCTAGGCCGACTTTGCTAGCACACAAGCCTTTGGTCGAATGTCCTTGACCTATAGTCACCCAAAATTTCTTTGTTCTTTAAAATTCATCCAAGACCACATTCGCACCTCCAACTAATAATTTAGATACTCTCAAGCTCATTCACAAGTACTATTATATATCACATTAAGCATTAATTATTTTGCAACATGAATTCTATAGCATGGCCGAATACTCATGCACATACACATATAACAACAAGAACTCAATGGCACAAAAATCTCCTTTTATTAAACATTCATCTCACTTCTCTTCATGCTTCGTCACAACAACATTAAAATACCAACCAAGAAAGACAACCTCCATGGCCGAACTTCATCTCCATCAAATAGCAAAGAAATCTAAGCCATGGGCTAGGTAGGTTTCAAACTAACAACTAAAACATGCATGAATCTTAAGGAATGACATCAAACATACCTCAATCTAGTTGCAAGTATGGCCAAGCTTCTCCAGACCCCCCCCTCTCCCTTACTCACGGCAATACAAAAATTTGAGAAAGGATGAGCACTTTTTTTTTTTGTTTTTCTTGTTCAATTTACGGCAAATGGGGGGGCATCCATGCTCATCATTTTTTTTTTTCAATTCTTTAATGCTAGCTTTTATTTTATGGCTTCCTACATACACCACTAACCTAACATGTTGGAAACATGTTCCCTTTGCCCATAATCTTGTCATGGCCGGCCACTATCCTTAGGAAATGGACTATTTGACATGCAACTCCATCTATTTTACTTCATTCTTTTACTAACCTCTTAAAATTAGCCACATATATTTAAATCCTTTCACATGAGTCCTTTTCTTTCAATTCACGTTCAATTTAACTAAATCAAAGAATTAAAATTCACACATGCATTTTCACATATATTTGGCATGGAATAAGGTATTTAAATGTTTTTGTGACCCAGTTTTGTGGTCCCGAAACCACTTCCCGACTAGGGTTAAATTAGGGATGTCACACACTGAGTTATAAAATGCAACTTATTGAACTAAAAATGCTGAAATATCTGTTAAAGATAACTAAATGGGGACAAATTAACCAATAAGTAGGGAGAAAACATATGTTTTTACTTGTCCTCATGTAAAACAGAAACTAGCAAGGCTATACAAGAATTCACTAAGGCAAATGATCATTCTAGCAACTTGAATGACCTAAAATCCCAATGAATGAGTCACATTCAAATGACAAAATATTGCATCGACAATACAGAAGTATGAATGAATAAGATTGCAACTTCATCAAAACCAACATCCTACTTCAAATCCTAAATTCTATCTACCAATACAACATTTATTGTACAATACTAAGTATCTATGGAGATCATAAATATATGTCTTTTTATTGTGAATAAGGGATATTGTTGCATTATTATACCCTTGTTCCTAAGAAGTAACAATGGAGTGCAACAAACCCTCAGGGAGTACGTAATTGTGTCGACACAAACTCATTGAGTGACAGCCTTTGACCAAATTCATTTTTCTAACACTCGCATTGTAGTGTTCTGTAACAACCTGATTTTGGGTTTGGTCAGAACAGTGGCTTCATGACCACAAATCTGACATAGTAAAATTCATTTTTATTATATTTTTAAGGTCTACAAATTTGTGAAATTTTTTTTGTGAAAATTTCGTTCGAAAACTTTGACGTTTGGGCACTCAATTTAATCAAAAAGACCAAATTGTAAAAAGTGCAAAACTTGAGTTCTAGAAGCTAGAGGTGTCTAATTGCTATGAAATTTTAAATTGGAGGTCTTTAATGGTAATTAGACCATTGGTTAAGTTGCTGGACAAAAATGGACATGGTTTGGTATATTTCTAAAGTTTTTCATTAAGGGCATTTTGGTCATTTGGTTATTAAAATGAATTAAAAACAAAATTAAAAGCCAATTTTTTGTCCATCTTCAACCCCATTGGCAAATTTCACAAGGGAAAACCATGGATAGGGTTTTTCAAGCTTCCAAGATCGATTGTAAGTCCGTTCTTGCCCCTTTTTTAATGATTCTTATGTTTTTGAAATCCTCGTAACATGATCTATCTATTTCTACTACTAATTTGAAGAGATGTCAAAGTTTAAAATTTGACCCATGATGGTTATTTTTGTTTTTTGATGTTTAATGGTAGAAAATGCATGTTTATGGTTTGTTAAACGACTTTTGCTAAGTGATTTTCAATGAAAATGTTAAAAAGACTAATTTGTAAACGTTATAAAATATGTAGTAAAACTGTGTTTTAATGGAAATTATGGGCTGCTATAGTTATAAAAAAGATTCGGCTAGGCTTGTATGTTAAAGAAATTGAACACATTTCATTTACAAGCCTAAGGGCAAAAACATAAATATGTCAAAGTTTAGAGCAAAAATGTAATTTTTCCATAATATGATTTTTGGGTCACATTGAATAATGTGACTAAAAAATAAGTTAAATCTGATATTATAGATCAAGGAAAACGAGGTTCGGACCTAGAACAGGGAAAAATGAGTATGCGATGGCTAGATCCCTTTTTGTTATCCTTGTTACCGGGGTAAGTTCATACGTAAATAATGCAAAATTATAGCTGTATTTTAATGTTTTGATATTGTATAAAATGTATGATTGTTCCTATGAGTATAATTTGACGATGTTAAGACGAGAGAGAGAAAGCCCGGTTGAACCTTAAGAATAGATAGGATACAAATGTCATGACATTAGGGTTACTAAGATTACGTGTACGACCGTATCTGGGATATGGCATCGATATGAGATTTCGTGTAAGACCATAGCTAGGCTATTGGCATCGATACAAGATTACATGTAAGACCATATCTGGGATATGGCATTTGTACGATATTGTAAGTACGAGATTCCTAAGTATCTTTTAGTATTCCAAGTGGTTCAACAAGAAATTCAATAGGTATGTCAAAGAAGAGAAAGAGTTTGTAAGTATTACGAATTGATACAGGTATGTACGTAAAGTTCGTAAGCATTGACTTCATGAAATTGTGGGTTCATGATTTCTACGAGAATGATTTTATGAAAACATTATGGTTATTGGTCTATACTTATGATGTATGAAATACATGATAAATTCATTTGATGACTATGTGATTGGCTTTTGGGCTAAAAGGAGATATGATATAGCATGTGTTATTCATGCAAATTGTGATTTATCGGATATGAGAAAGATGAAAGATATTAAGATATTAAGATATATGCTTAGAAATGTGAGTACACAAGATTAATGTGCATGTTTACTATGAGGCTTGAAATGATTTGCTAATTGTTGTAATATGTTATAATGAAATGATTATGATTGTTGGACTAATGCCAAGAAAAGTTAAATTATGCTTATAAGTTGATAAAGCAAACGTTGTGACTGAATAAAAATTATGACCATGAGATATGGTAGATTATAATACTTTGTTTTTGTATTGTCGAGTTATGATAAACACTTTGTAAGATCTGAATGAGTAAGTTATACTATGAGACTTAAATGACATTTGTATGGTTTTACATTATGTTACTTGTATGAAATATGTATGGTTAAGGTTGCTTATTGTTTATGTACGAACTTACTAAGCTATATTATATAGCTTACCCCCTTCCTTTTTCATGTCTAATAGGATTATTTAGTTAGCTCGGGTTGGAGATCGTCGGAGATCCTATCACACTATCCAGCTATCACTTTGGGTATTGATGAATTCAAGTATTTTGAGTTTATGGCATGTATAAGAATTCAATATTTTTGTTATATGTGTCATTATTAATTTGGTCATATGTGTTGGCTTGCAATGGTGTTTAGTTCATTTTTCTATATAGCAATGAAAGTTGGCTAATATTGGTTATGAGTATAATCATATATTAAGAAATTTTGCATGATTTGGTGTGGAAAGGTTGATATTTTAAGTATGATAAACAATGGCATGAGGATGTCAAGTTATTATCTTGATTATGGATGTGCTTGTAGTATGTTTGAGTTTGACAAAGTATGATGTTTTAAGCATGATAGATATTGGCTCTTAAATGACATGTTTAAGCCTTAGTTATGATGGTATTGGCTGCTTGTTTGTATTATAAATTTTCTATTAATATTGGTGTAAGTTATGTGTGAATAAGGGTAGCTAAATGGCTTGGTAAGTAGCCTTATTTTTGTCTGCACAGGTAAACACACGGGCGTGTGTTTAGGCCGTGTGTGACACACGATCAGCCCCATGGGCGTGTGATCCGGCCATGTGTCCCTTGCATTTAAATTGTTGCAAAATAGAATGCTTAGTGTCGAGCACACGGGAAGAGACATGGGCGTGTGTCTTAGCCTTGTGAAGAACATGACCTAAGGACAGGGGCGCGTGACTTGGCCGTGTGACTTCAATTTGTTGGTGATGTCATAAACAGAGAGTTACACGGGTTACAAACACGGCTGTGTGTGACCACATGGCCTACCCGCACGGTGTGCCCAAGTCACACTGGCGTGTTAGTCGTTTCGCATGAAAAATTTGCTAAGTGCTGTTAAATTTTCTAAAGTTCTCAGTTTAGTCCCGAACCACTTCTAAAGTATGTTTTGGGGCTCGTGGGCTCGTGGGCTCGTAATAGGGACGATATGAATGTATATGAACAGTTTTAAATTTGAATGGAAATTCATGTCTCGGTTTTGTATGATTGCTTTTAAGTTAGGTAATGCCTCATACCCTATTCGACGTTGAATACTGGTAACAGATGTTACATTTAGTGGTATCAGAGCTATGATTTAGTAGATTCTCGAACTAACATAACGTACGTGAGTCTAGCTATACATGCCATGTTACCACCTATGATAGTGTGATATCTCTCGACTCTGATGAGAACTATCTTATTGAGATAGAGATGCTTTCCAACCGAGCTATTTTTGATAATGCTAAAAGTGATATTGAGATATTTGAAATGTGTTTATGATGAGAAAGAACTTAAAAAGGTATGAATAGAAGTTCATGATATGTATCTGATAATGTACAAAATGAGGTAACCATAAGTTGAGAAATGTGGAAACGCGGAATAAAATGAAAGTTTATATCGTGATAAGCCCATCCATGTTTGTTTGGCATTCATATGATGTTAGGTGCCCAACATACTTGATTAAGTGAATATGATACGTACACTTAATCAAAATTCATGGAATGTATGTTTAAGTAGACTTGTTTGAATAGGATAATCGAAAAGTTCGTGTAACATAATTATGTGTGTATTATGTAATTGTGATGATATGATATTGATGATGAATGCAAAGTCATATGTGTGTATTTATGAGAGTCAAGTTAGAGGGTTTACGACCTCACCCCCTTACCAATGTGGTATTTTATAATGAAATTTCACGAAATTTAAGTTGAATGAGCTCACAAGTGAGAGACTAAAGAGTTCTGTAGCAGAATAACTAATACGGTGGTTATAGTTGAGAATAGTTTGGAAAGTGAAAACAGTGTTGGAAGAATATCAGAATGTTTTAAAGATTATACAAATTATGCCATGTCACGAATAAAGAAGAAGGTAGTCTCGGCTAATCGACTCAATTATGTATAAAGTCTAAAGATATGTTCGTTGAAATTTCTCCCGAATTGGTTTTCGTTAGTGAGTGAAATAATAAGGGGTTCATGATAATAGTGTTAGTCAGAGAAATGATGTCTGAATTGTAAAGAAATCTGAGTATAACAATTATGGTTGAATAGATTACACTGATCTCTTCTGAGTATTCTGTTTATATATTCATTCATCCTCAGGGATTTATGTGATTGCTCATTTTCTGATGAAACTATTATCGTGTGAGAATGTTAGATAATTCTAATGCTAGTCAAAGTACTGTTGGTTTGACTGGTTTATGATCGACATTACCTTTTCTTTTTAGGATTCTATTCTAATACGTTAAAATGAAGTCGATGGTAAAAATTTATGTGAGGTTGTTCTTCTGTTTTTACTGGTTAAGGTTTTGTTTTATATATTTGGAAACTATATTATCTCCGCTAAAATTAATTCCAAAGTGTGTAAGCAATGTTTTTGTAACGTCCCCTTACCCGAGACCGTCGCCGGAGTCGAGCATGAGACATTACTAAACTTATTTTAGCATTTAAACAAGTTCAAACAATTCTCGTAGTAAACTGTCCATCTGCATCACAGTCACTAAAAAAATCATATCTCGAGTTACAAAACTCAAAATAAAATTTTGTAAATTTTCCCTGAAACTAGACTCATATATATACTTACTAATTTATTTCTAGAATTTTTGGTAGGTCCAATTAGTACAGTTTATTAGTTAAAGTCTGCCCTGTTTCAGGGTTCAGCTACTCTGACCCTTGTGCACTACAAATCAAATTGCTTCCTGTACAGAGATCCAATGACCATTTCATTTGTTTCTATTAAAAATAGACTCAATAAGGAATCCATAAATATAAAGTTTTAGTCCTAATTATTTTTACCAAATTTATGATGAATTTCTAAATTCATAATAGGGAATCCATAAATTGCTCTGACCCTGTTTCACTAAAACGTAAATATCTCATAAAATACAATTCTTTTACCTATTTTGTTTCTTCCACATGAAAATAGATTCATTAAGCTTAAATTAAATATTTTATTCGTCATCTAATTCTATCTATACGATTTTTAGTGATTTTTCAAACTCACATTACTGCTGCTGTGTGATTATGTTTTATAGCCAATTTCACCATTTTATGGATTTCCATAGATTAGTTAGCCCATAAAGCATACGTGTTATCAAATATAATCTTGATTAGCCACTCCAATAGCTAATCATTCTCAAACATTTTCATGCCATCCATGAGCCATATCATAAGATTATATACACAAAATGATTATAATGCTATACATGCCATATTCCCAAAATATACAAGTCATTATACCGAAATAGTTTGTTGATAGTGTGAGCGCGCCTCCGACCGTTCCCAATCTCCTAGCCAACTTGAAAAAACTACAAAGAATAGAGAGGAGGGGGTAAGCATAATTTCTTAGTAAGTTCACATGTAAATAGCAAGTAACATAACCATGCAATAATACGACATCCACATTTGCATAATATCACCAAAGCATTCATATCATATTTCTCATTCATGATCCTACCATATTATTGTTATATTGAAGTCTCAACCCAAGGGTTAAGTACATACCTGTACAAATTTTCTCATTCACCACACTTACCAACATGTCACCTTCGTTTTAGGTACTCACCTTATCTACTTAAGATTTACCCGTTGAACACATCGAAATATGATTCGAATACACGTATTTCATGCACATAAGTGCCATACCCGCAGCTAGACAAACTCAATAGCCTGCGAAAATTATGTAGCCAAGTTACCATGTAACCCGCCTATAAGTGAACTCGGACTCAACTCAACGAGTTCGGATGCCTAGTTACATCTCACGAACTCGGACTCAACTCAACGAGTTCGGAACTCAACTATCCTAGTGACATGTCACTTGTATCCTAATCTATTCCCAAGGTTCAAACGGGATTTTCCTCGATTACACATCTTTGCCGTCTTCCACAGAATATCGAAACCGATACTCGGTAGCAATCCATATTTAACAAGTAGCACATATAATTTGCATATTACTCAATAATAACCGCAAAGCATAATATTTCATGATAATAATCATCATATCATATAAATAACATTAAATTACTTAAAATGACAATTATGTTACTACATTTACACCTGAACTTACCTCGGTACAAAATAAAGAATTTTTGCAATTTAGTACACAATCTTTTCCTTTCCCCGATCAAGGTCGATTCCATGTCTTTCTTGGTCTAAAATAACACATTTAGATGATTTAATACTCACATTTATCAAAATAGTCCTTAACTCTAACTTTGGAAAAATTACAATTTTGCCCCTAAACTTTTACATATTTACATTTTTCCCCAAAGCTCAAAAATTAAAATTTTTTCCAACATTATTATGTTTTAAGACATGCTGATCATTTTTCTCTTCTATGGCAACATCAAATTCTCACTCTAACATGTAGTTATAAACATTAGGTATTTTTACCGATTATGTCATTTTACTCGTTTTCATGTAAAATCGTTTAGCAAAAGTTTTTTAACACAATTTAAAGCTTCATATTCTACCATAAAACATCAAAATAAAAACATTTCACCTATGGGTATTTTTCCAAACATAAACCCTAGGTTAAATTATTGCTAGAATAAGCTAAATCAATTTACCGGGACTCCAAAAATGTAAAGAACATTAAAAACGGGGCTTGTAATAACTTACTATGGAGC
This sequence comes from Gossypium arboreum, assembly GCF_025698485.1. Classification (NCBI taxonomy): domain Eukaryota; kingdom Viridiplantae; phylum Streptophyta; class Magnoliopsida; order Malvales; family Malvaceae; genus Gossypium; species Gossypium arboreum. The sequence continues at coordinate 33,308 of NW_026440449.1, forward strand.
TTGGAAGCTTGAAACAAACCCTATCTATGAAGAACCCTTGAAATTTCATCCTAATGAAGAAGATGAACATATTTTGCCATCTTATTCCTTTTTTTAATCTTTTAATTACCGAATGACTAAAATACCCTTCATTAAAAACTTTGGTTATTTCTACCTATGTATGTCCACTTTTGTCCATGAAAACCTAATGGTGTAAGTTCCATTTAAGGACCTGTACTTCAATTATGCTCTTCAATTAAATCCTTTAACATCTAAAACTCATATTTATCAACTTTTGCAATTAAGTCCTAATAGGCAAATTAGACATGCAATTCATGAAATTTTCTATCGATATTCTAACACATGCATCTAATCACTCAATAAATTATAAAAATTAATCGAAATAAATTTTTCTACTTTTGAATTGTGGTTTCGAAACCACTATTCTGTTTAGGCCCCAATTCGGGATATCACAGTTTTCTTCTTGTTTTCCCTGATAAATCATCAAGATCTTTATTATTTTCTTATGAGTTATGTTCTCGGACTTCCGGTATGGTATCATGTTTGGGTTTTCTTATCATCCTTATTGTGTAAATTATCAGACATGGCTCATCTTTAAAGTATGTTCTTTGGTCTGTGATGGCTATGTTTATTATGATTGTATTTCTAGATTCGATAATAGGAATGTAGTGATTCTAGTATCAGGATTTCTCTAATTCTCATGAAAGGAATTGGCATCGGTAAAAGTATAGATAGTGGAAGCTCAAGCTCAAATTGTATGATGGTTTTCTTTTCTCAAGTAAGTTTGATCAAGGTCAATGAGTTCAATTAGGATATTGTGACAGCCCTAAATTGACCCTAGTCGGAAAGTGGTTTCGGGACCACGAAACCGAGTCATAAAAAAATAATTAACAGTCATATTTGATGCTTATTATATATGAACATGCATGTGTGAAAATTTCATGCTTAAATTTTGTATATAGTATGTGAAATTTATTAAATAGGACTTGTGTGAGAAAATTTAGAAATGTGCTAGGCAAATGTTAAAGTGGCCTATTAATGCATGTTAGAAAATGCTTGTACTTGCATGTCAAATTAGCCAAATTTTAAATAGTGGCCGGCCATGTTATGGATTAAAACATATTATAAATATTTTATGTTAATATTTTGTGTTAAAAATAAAATAAAGAATATGGATAATAAAATAATAGTGGTTAGTGGGAGGAGAAACCAAAGTTAGCTTATGTTGCTCCTCCATTGCCGTAACTAGAGGAAGAAGAAGAAGAAAAATTCGGCCAAGGTGGTTCTCTAGATTAAGGTATGTTCAATGTTGCTTTTGGAAGTTTATACATTCCTTGGATGATTAGTCTAAATTCTATCTATCTCATGGTTGGATTTGGGGTTGTTGGAGAGTTAGGATTCGGCTAAGAAGCTTAAAAATTTTAGTTGGTGCCTTGATGCTATTAGCATGTTAGTTATGTGGATGTGTTAAGTTGCTGGTTATGTTAGCATAAAAGTTTAAATTTTTAACTTATTTTGTTTGGAGGTGCCGAATTTAGATTTAAGAAGAGAATGGGTAATCGGTGTGCTTGGTAGAATGGTGGATGAAAGTTGCTGAATGTGGTCTTTGGTTTGGGCATAAGAAATAATATTATGCATAGGTTTCGGTTTTGGTAGTACTTATATAATTATAATTAGTTCATTTTGATAGTTTGGTATGAAGTGATAAGTAAAAGTTTAAAGGTAGCTTAAGTCAATTGATATTCGGCTTTCGAATTGAAGTTTTGTTAGGTTGTGGAATGAGTGGCCGAGAGAACTATAGGCTATGTAAGGATGAAATTTGCTTATAAGCTGTGTGTGTATGGCTTTATTTATTGATGACATTTAACATTAATTTTTATCATTTGTATAATTGTGCATTCGGTCTTTGGGAGTTAATAGACGAAGCTAAAATGATGAAAAATGTTTCTAATTAGACTTGTAAAGTTTTTGTGGCTATTGCTGGATGTATGTTTGGTTAATAGAGTCTCCAAATTGGTTATATATGTGTATGCTATTAGAAATTCAAAGAATTTTCGGCAAAATGTGGTTAAGGGTTAAGTCATGAGAACTTTGGGGGTATTCATATTTGGACCTTAAGATTATATATATATACTTTGGCTATGTGAGTTAGGTGTTAAATAACTTAATTATGTGATAGGCATATTCGGTCTTTGGTTGGTAATAATATAACCCAACAAAAAAAAAATTAAAATTAATTATAATATTAAAAGCATGCATTATGTATATGTATTGAAGTTTATATGATTGTCTATTGTGACTACTAAAAAGTAAAGTCGAGTAACTAATTTAAATAAATTTATTTGTTCTAAATTAAGCTCAAGAGCAAAAGGGGTCTCAATCAGATAGGGGAAAGGAGAAAGCAGCCGAGTAGATTATCCACAACTGTTCAGAACACCGAGGTAAGTATTGAGTAATCACCTTTAGTTAATGATTGATGATACTTGGATAAGTGTAAAGCTGGATCTTTTAGTCTTATTTGAATAAAGTGTATGATTAATAACTTATTTATATGATTCATAGATGATTGATCATTATAGGATAAGTTGAATGATAGAAGGAGTATGTGAGAATTTTCTAAGATGTTTGAACCGTAATGTAACACCCTGAACCCGAGACCATCGCCGGTGTCGGACGCGAGGGGTTAACGAGCTAAATCCTCTTAAAGCACCGACCAATTTGGCATTTCCAGACAGGCTGGAAAACTGCGTCACTGTTGCCTTAAAAATCATATCTCGAGTTTCAAAACTCGGAAACTGATTCCGTAAATTTTCCCTGAATTTAGACTCATATATCCTTCCATGGATTTATTTCTAGAATTTTTGGTCGGGCCAATTGGTACAGTTTATTAGTTAAAGTCACCCATGTTACAGGGATCGACTGCTCTGACCTTCGCGCGTTACAACTTGAATATCTCTCTGTAAAGGGCTTTAATACTGGTGCCGTTTATTTCTAATGAAACTAGACTCAAAATGGCATCTGCACATATAAGGAATGACTTCTAATTCTTTCTGGATAATTTATAGAAAATTTTTAAAGTCGCAACAGGGGACCCAGAAACCGTTCTGGCCCTGTCTCACAATAACTTTAATATCTCTTAACATGTAACTCCTATGACCGTTTCGTTTCTTCCATATGAAAGTAGACTCATCAAGGTTCATTTACATAACTTATTCACTATTTAATACCATTCCTATAAATTTTGGTGATTTTTCAAAACCACACCACTGCTGCTGCCAGCATCTGTTTTCAAGGTAACCTTTACCTATTTCATGATTTCCACGATTCAATTGGCCCTTTTTGCATACATAGCACAAGTGTGATCATGATTAACCATTCCAATGGCTAATCTTTTCAAAACCATTCCATACCCCATAATGATCATCATACAAACGATTATAGAATCATACTAACAACGTATATAAGCCATTTTCGCATGGCTATCCAAGCTTACATAAAACCGAAAGGTACATGACCTTCTACAATAGGGTAGTCCTATACATGCCATTTCAAAGTTCAACCAAAATTATACCCAAAATGGAGGCTTTGATAGTGTAGATGACTTCGACTTTAATGATCCCGAATCCGATCGCTAACGAGCAAAATCTATAAAACAGAGAGCCAAAGCAACGGGGTAAGCATTTTTTTATGCTTAGTAAGTCTCAAGCAATAAAATCAGTTTTAACTAAAGCATTACATTCACATAGCCAAATGAATCATTTCATTAATACACATTCACATAATCATACTTACTTCACACTTCATCATTATATACTTTCACAAGATATCAACCAATTCAATAGCTGAAAACTCGTTAGTCGATTGAGCAAATGTTACTCAAACATATTGACTTTTCCAATGCACATATAAACATACCTTATCCTTTGGACTTTTCGGCGTACTAATTAAATTTATTACAGCAACCAACGCTCACCTCCAGCCCAAGCTTCTTGAATACAACCGGATATAACCACATGCACGAATGCCTTGGTCTTAGCCGGATAGAACGACTTGCACAAATGCCTTGGGTATTAGCCCGGATTTAACAACTTGCACGAATGCCTTTGGGTCTTAGCCGGATGTAGTCACTAGCACAATGGCCTTCGGTCTTAACTGGATATAATAACTAGCATAAATGTCTTGGGACTTGGCCGGATATCATTCAATTGCTCATGCACACATACATCAATAATCATTACACATCCATGTTTCATTTTCGTTACTAAGGCTCAAACACAAACATATCACTTGCATAATCGCCTTGGGACTTAGCGGGTATCATTCAAATACTCATACACACATAAATCAATAATCATTACACATCCATATTTCATTTCACATAATTCGTGTAGGGTCATTTCTTGAGGACTTACCTCGGATGTTGTCGAACGGCTTCAACGGCTATTCGATCACTTTTTCCTTCCCTTTATCGGATTTAGCTCCCTTTGCTCTTGAGCTTAACGAATACAAGTAGAAGTATTCAATATTTTCTCAATAATGTTTACTAGTCAATCACATTCGGCATCTCATATCATCTCACTTTATTATAATTTATCATTCAACCTTTGAACCAAAATGCCATTATATGGCCACATATACATATATCCATATATTTAAGCTCAAGAATTTTAACATAACATCAAGTGCTCAAATTACTCATGTGGCCGATTATACATGGTCATAAATACACAAAATCAAAAATAATTTCAAGGTTTTTCACCCTATACATGTACTAGGCCGAATGTACATGCAAATTTCACAACATTCTTCAACAAATTTCTTCTTTAAACAAACATATTTATCACTTTCTTCATCACCAAAATATCATGTGCAAACATATATACACATATAGGTGCAAGGCGAATTTCAAGGTGTCCATAACCATCCAAAGCACAAATTTTAACTAACATGCAAGAAGCATAAACCATGCTCATGAATGCTTTATGGCGAATACATCACAATCATGCCCTTTCAACTTCGGTCATGGTTAAACAAAAGAAAACTCAATGTCTTACTCAAGATTGTTACAAAGAAATTTCAAGAGTAGACAATCCATCATTGCATGCATCATTAGCAAGCTTCACATTTAGCATGCAATGGCTTTAACACAATAACAACTTTGGCCAAATACCATTTCCATGGCATAACAAGGATTTGAACCATGGCTAACATGAACATCAAGTTAGCAACTAAAACATGCATGAAACTCATAACACAACCTCATACATACCTTAATCTTGATGCAAGTTTAGCCAAATCTCCTTCTAGATCTCTTCTAAACAAAGAAAATGAAGCAAAATCTCTTCTTCCTCTTAGAATTTTCGGCCAAAAGAAGGAGGGAAAAGATGAACAATTTTTTGTTTTTCTTTCTTAGTTACACGGCAATGGGGGGGAAAGGAGCCTTCACACACACATTTTTTTTATTCCATACTCCTTATTCTATTCATTCAAACATAACCCACTTACCAAACATGTTTCATGACATGTTTTTGCCCATAATTCCTTGTCATGGCGGCCACTAGCTATAAAAGGGAATTTGACATGCAAGTCCATTGTTTTGCATGCATGCTTTAATTAGTCATCACACATTTCCTATCGTACTTTCAAAGTTCACTACTAAGTCCTTCTAGTGAAATTCACCTTTATAACACTAAATCAATCATCAAGAAATGTCACACATGAGCACACACATATTATAGGCATCAAAATAAATTTTAAATTATTTTTATGCCTCGGTTTTGTGGTCCGAAACCACATTCCGACTAGGGTCAATTTTGGCTGTCACAACTCTCCCCACTTAAGAAATTTTCGTCCCGAAAATCTTACCGTAAGTAGGGTTGGGTATCGCTCTTTCATAGAGTTCTCGGTTTCCCAAGTAGCTTCTTCTATCCGTGTTTGAGCCATAACACTTTCACTAGCGGAACCCGCTTGTTTATAACTCTTTCACTTCACGTGCGGGATACGAATCGGTTCTTCCTCATAACTCATATTGGCTTGAATTTCAACTTCGATGGACTAATCACGTGCGATGGATCGGATCTATAGCGTCAAGCATCGAAACATGAAAGACATCGTGAATCTTTTCGAGTTAGGGGCAAAATCAAACGATATGCCACCGACCGACTCGCTCGGATATCTCATATGGCTCAATGAACCTCGGGCTCAACTTGCCCTTACGGTAGAATCGAGTATCTTTTTCCAAGGCGAAACCTTGAGAAACACTTTATCTCCCACCTGATACTCGATGTCCTTACGCCTCAGATCCGCGTACGACTTCTGACGATCGGAGGCTATCTTCAGACTTTCACGGATTACTTTCACTTTCTGTTCAGCATCTCTAATCAAATCCACCCCGAAAATTTTGCTTTTACCGAGCTCAGTCCAAAACAATGGTGTACGACATTTACGACCGTACAAAGCCTCGTAAGGTGCCATCCTAATACTTGATTGAAAACTATTGTTATAAGTGAATTCAATCAAAGGCAAATACCGTTCCCATTAACCACTGAACTCGAGGATGCAACATCTCAACATATCCTCAAGTATCTGAATTATCCGCCGGATTGACCATCGGTTTGGGGGTGAAAAGCGGTCTTTGAAATGCAACTTGGTACCCAAAGCTTCTTGCAACTTCTTCCAAAATCGCGAGGTAAATCTCGAATCTCTATCCGACACGATAGAAATAGGCACCCGTGTAATCTCACAATCGAGAAACGTACAATTCGGCTAATTTGTCCATTGAAAAATCCGACGACGGGACAAAGTGAGCCGACTTAGTCATCTATCTACCACGACCCAAATCGCATCCTTCTTACTTTCGACAATGGCGGTCCGGATACAAAGTCCATTGCGACTCGATCCCATTTCCACTCGGGTATCGTGATCGGTCAAGTAATCTGAAGGCACTTGATGTTCCGCTTTCACTTGTTGACATATTAAACATCTCAAACAAAGTCGAGATGTCTCGTTTCATACCATGCCACCAAAACCGACGCGTTTCAAATCGTTGTACATCTTCGTACTCCGGGTGGATTGCCATTCGACTACAATGGGCTTCGTTCGTAATTATCGAAATAAGTTCGAATTCTTTGGAACACAGACGACTTCAACCTCAAACAATCGTCATCATCGATCTGAAACTCCGATTCCTTGTTCGAACACACTCGGCCTGTTTTGCAACCAACTCATCGTCGACCTTCCGAGCTTCACAAATTTGATGTATCAATAATGGTTTGGCTTTCAATTCAGCTACTAACACGTTGTCGGATCGAACGGACAAGTGCACATTCATCGCTCAGAAGCGAATAATGATTTACGACTCAAGGCATCCGCAACCACATTCACCTTTCGGGTGATAGTCAATGACCAGCTCATAATCCTTTAACAGCTCGAGCCAACGTCTTTGTCTCAGATTTAAGTCTCTTTGGGTCATCAAATATTTGAGACTTTTGTGATCCGAGTACACATGGCACCTCTCACCAAATAAGTAATGTCGCCAAATCTTTAAAGCGAATACGATGGCGACCAATTCGAGATCATGGGTCGGATAATTTTTCTCATGTGGCTTTAATTGCCTCGACGCGCAGGCCACAACTCGACCTTCTTGCATCAATACACAACCTAACCCAAGTAGGAGGCGTCACTATAGATGACAAACTCTTTGCCGATTCGGGTTGCACTAAAATTGGGGCTTCATCAAATAAGTTTTCAGTTGATCGAAACTCTTCGACATTTCTCGTCCATTCAACTTAACATCCTTTTGGAGTAGCCGTCATTGGCGTGGTATCGTTGAGAAACCTTTTACAAATCGTCGGTAATAACCGCAAGCCCCAAAAGCTCTCGAACCTCGGTAATATTTCTCGGAGGCTTCGAGTTAAGTATGGCTGAAATTTTGTTCGGTCGACTCGAATGCCCGATCGAGATATCACATGCCCCAAGAAGCTAACCTCTCTTAACCAAAACTCACACTTCTTGAACTTAGCATATAATTGCTTATCCCGTAGAATTTGCAAAGACTAACCTCGGTGTTCAGCATGTTCGGTCTCATTTCTTGAATAGACCAAGATGTCATCAATGAATACGACTACGAACCGATCTAAATATGGTCCAAGATCCGATTCATCAAATCCATAAATACCGCAGGGCATTAGTAAGTCCAAACGGCATCACTAGAAACTCGTAGTGACCATATCTCGCTCAAGGCGGTCTTGGGTACGTCGAATCTCGAATTCAGAATCGATAATAGCCCGATCTCAAATCTATTTTCGAGAACACCGAGGCTCCTTCGCTTGATCGAACAAGTCATCAATACGCTGATAACGGATATTTGTTCTTTATCGTCGCTTTATTAAGTCGATGATAGTCGATGCACAACCTCATGGTCCCATCCTTCTTTTCACAAACAACACCGGCGCACCCAAGGCGAAAAACTTCGGCGGGCAAAACCTCTATCCACCAATTCCTCGCGAATCGAAGCTTTCAACTCCTTTAATTCCGTCGATTGCCATACGATACGGAGCTATCGAAATTGGAGTGGTACCGGTACCAATTCGATGCCAAACTCTATTTCTGAATGTGGTAAACCGGCAATTCTTCGTGGAAAACATCCGTATTCACAAACCATCGCACAGATTCGGGTTTCTTTTTCGACTCCTTGTCATCGAGCACATACGCAAGGTACGCCGCACCCTTTTCTTACATATTTAGGTCCAACATTGCCGATATTACGGTGGCAACCCTTTAAGTCCGTAGACTCAACCCGAATTATCTCGTTATTCGCGCACCTCGGATCGATAGTCTTGCTTTTGCAATTTACAACCGCATCGTGCATGGTCAACCAATCCAAACCAAGAATAACGTCAATTCATCGAACGGCAAAAGCATCAAGTCCGCGGAAAACAAGAACCTCGGAATACTAGGGGACTTTTCTTGCACACTTTGTTGACAAGCACGTAATGACCCAAGGGTTTGACACCGAAATACAAACTCAGAGACTCAATAGGCAAAGTCTTCTTTGGATGCTAAGGTTTCACATATATAAGAATGAGTAGAACCGTGGTCAATCAAAGCAATCACATTAGTATCGAAAAGAGTGAAAGTACCCGGTAATAACATCCGGTGAGGCAAGATCCTCGGCGCGGCGATGGCATAAGTCCTAGCAGAGTACGAGCCTCGGTCTTGTTGTAGCATCTCTCGACCCTCTCGACCGCCACTAGCATTGCCGCATTTTGGATGGCCTACCTCGGCGATGGTAGCACCCGGTTTCCACTTTGACTTACATTTTGTTCAAGCAACCTCGGGCAGGTCCTTGATAAAGTGGTCACCGATCCACACTTATAGCAGAGCGATCACGGAACCCTGACTCCTCGAATGCCATTTGCCACAATGCGAACACTCCGCTCTCTCTCGATCATTTCCACCATCGGCGATCAAGTGACTCGTGTGGTCACAGGAGGTCGACCGTGATCTCGCTCTAGAAAAGCCCAAGCGCCTCTAGACCAGCTCACATCATCTCGAAATCTCTTGATGCTGTTGAAGAGACTTTCCGAGGACCTTTTCGAATTCTCCGGTTCCCACATCAACTTTTTGTTTCTCCTTCCTAAGCTCTTGACTTTACAAGCTCGCTCAACAAGTACTACGAACTCTCGTATTTCGAGAATGCCAACGAACATCCTTATATCATCATTCAGCCCATCCTCAAGCGTTTACATAATAGCTTCGGACGAAATGCATTCTCGCTGCATCGGCTAAGCCTCACAAATTTTCGTCAGTAGTCGATAATCGACATAGAGCCTTGCTTAAGATCAAGAAATTCCTTTCGCTCGGTCGATGAATCTCTAAGCGATATACTTTTTTGGAACTCGGTTTGAAAGAACTCCCAAGTCACTTGCTCTCTAGGCACCACGAAGTCGAGTACTCCACCAATAGTAGGCGGAATCACGTAGCAAGGAGATGGTACACTTTAAGCACTTATCGGTGTACAAGATAGCTCATCGAGCACCGGATAGTGTTGTCCAACCAAAATTCAGCTTGCTCGGCATCGTCATCATCCGTAGCTTTAAATTCAGTGGCCCCATGTTTTGAATCCTATCAATTGGGGCTTACTTGACCTTATTTGGTCACATCTTGGAGGTATTGTAGGTGCGAGGTTGCATTTGTCGGAAATGGAGGTTGTGGAACAGTAGTGTTAGTTCAAATGTATTGGTTAAACCGGTCATTCATCACACTATAAAAGGCTTGCCTAGCCTCATCGCTCAATTGTTGGCCATAGGTTGAGAGTCCGCCGCGCTTGCCCCTTCGCGGAGCAGCGCCACACTCTCCACATCATCACTATTGCTCGGTTGGGATCGGGATCCATTGCTATAAACAAACACAAAGTCAAATTGTCGAAATCACCACACTATCAATTCATCATTTAATGGCATGTATAGCTAGACCCCAAACATATCACGGTAGTCCTAGAATCGACTAAACCGTAGCTCGATACCAATAAAATTGTAACACCCCGAACTCGAGACCATCGCCGTGTCGGACGCGAGGGTTAACGAGCTAAATCCTCTTAAAGCACCGACCAATTTGGCATTTCCAGACAATTTGGAAAACTGCGTCACTATCGCCTTAAAATCATATCTCGAGTTTCAAAACTTCAAACTGATTCCGTAAATTTTCCTGAATTTAGACTCATATATCCTTTCATGGATTTATTTCTAGAATTTTTGGTCGGGCCAATTGGTACATTTTATTAGTTAAAGTCACCCATGTTACAGGGAGGGATCGCTCTCGACCTTCGCGTTACAACTTGAATATCTCTCTGTACAGGGCTTTAATACTGGTGCTGTTTGTTTCTAATGAAACTAGACTCAAAATGGAATCTGCACATATAAGGCATGACTTCTAATTCTTTTTGGATAATTTATATAAAATTTTTAAAGTCGCGACAGGGGACCCAGAAACCGTTCTGGCCCTGTCTCACAATAACTTTAATATCTCTTAACATGTAACTCCTATTGTGACACCCCTAATGTGACCCTAGTCGGAGAGTGGTTTCGGAACCACAAAACCGAGTCACAAGAATAATTAGGTGTTATATTCCGTGCTTATTGTATGTGGAATTTGTATGCGTAAATATTTCGTGTCTCGATTTTTATTAATTAGGTGCAAATTTATAAGAAAGGACCCATGTGCTAGGACTTGAAAATGTGATAGGTGTATTTTTAAGTGGCCTAATAATGCATGAAGTGAAATAAATGGAGTTGCATGTCAATTATCCCATTTCCTAAGGTGGATGGCCGGCCATGACAAATTATGGGCAAGGGGAAACATGTTCCCAACATGTTTTACTAATGGATGATGTTAGAAATAATAAAATAAGAGTATGGAAAAAAAATTAATGTTAGTAGGATGAGAAACAAAAAAAGTGTTCATCTTTCTCCATAGCCTTGGCCGAATATCCTAAAGAAAGAAAAGAAAAAAATTTGTTCATCTATTTTCACTTCTTGGCCGAAAATACTAAGGAAAAAGGGGGAGGATTTTTGCTTCATGCTTGGGTTGGAAGAGATCTAGAAGGAGATTTGGCTAAGTTTGCATCAAGATTAAGGTATGTATGAGGTTGTGTTAGGAGTTTCATGCATGTTTTGGTTGCTAACTTGATGTGCATGTTAGCCATGGCTCAAATCTTTGTTAAGCCATGGAAATGGTATTTGGCCAAAGTTGTTATGGTGATAAAGCCATTGCATGCTAAGTGTGAAGCTTGATGATGATGCATGCAATGATGGATTGTCTACTCTTGAGTAAGATTTTGAGCTTTCTTTTGTTTTATCATGATTGAAGTTGAAAAGGAGCATGATTGTCATATTCGCCATGATGCATTCATGAGCATGGTTCATGCTTCTTGCATGTTAGTTAAAATTTGTGTTTTGGATGGCTATGGACACCTTGAAATTCGCCATGCTCATATATGTATATATATGTTTGCACATGATGTTTTGGTTATGAAGGAAGTGATGAATAAGTTTGTTTAAAGAAGAAGATGTTGAAGAATAATTGTGAAATTGCAAGCACAATTCGCCTAGCACACATATAAGTGCTTGATGCTATATTATAAGTTTTGAGCCACAATATGCAAAGCATTAACTAGTAAAATGCATGCTGTTTTTGTGAGGTATTATGCATAATTGCCTCAACATGTACATGAATATTCGGCCTTGGGTAGCCTATTGAAGGCCTTAGCATTTCCTTGATGCTCGAATAAATTGTATTGAATTGCTTGATGTAGTATAAAATGTGCATGACCATTGTGTATTCAAGCTAAAGGGTGGCTATATGACCATTTAAACTCCTTGTCATATTCGCCATAAGCTAGCACAATGAGGTTTTAATAAATTGAATTTGTTTGAATTAGCTCAAGAGCTTAGAGGGCCACAATTGGACAAGGGAAGGAGAAAGTGATCGAATAGCCGAAAAAGCCGCTCGACAACATCCGAGGTAAGTCCTCAAGAAGTGACCCTACTTGAATTATGTGAAATAAAGTATGGATGTGTATTGATTATTGATTATGTGTGTATGAGTATTTGAATTCTACCGGGCTAAGTCTCAAGGCTAATATGCTTGTGATTATATTTGCGTTTGAGCCTTAGTAACGAAAATGAAATATGTATGTCCAATGATTATTGATGTATGTGTACATGAGAAATTGAATGATATCGGGCTAAGCCCAAGACAATTATGTTGAAATTATATCCGGTTAAGACCAAGGCAATTGTGCAAGTGGCTATATCCGGGCTAAGACCAAAGATTTCGTATGAAGTCATTCTATCCGGGCCAAGACCAAGGCATTTGTGCACATGGTTATATCCGGTTATATTCAAGAATCTTGGGCTGGAGGTGAGTGTTGGTTGCTGTAATAAATTCAATTAGTACACCGAAAAGCCCAAAGAATAAGGTACGTTTATATGTGCATTGAAAGTCGACACATTTGAGCAACATTCGCTCAATCGACTAATGAATTTCAGTTATTGACTTGATTGATACTTTGTGAAAGTATATAATGATGAAGTGTGAAGTAAGAATGTGTATTAATGAAATGATGCATTTGGCTATGTGAATGTATTGCTGTAATTAGAGTTGATTATATTCCTTGAGACTTACTAAGCATAAAAATGCTTACCCTGCTACTTTGGCTCTCTGTTTTATAGATTTCGCCGATAGCAATCGGATTCGGGATCAATAAAGTCAAGTCATCCACACTATCAACGCCTCTATTTTGGTATAAATTTTGTTTGAACTTTGAAATGGCATGTATAGGACTACCCTGTTAGTTTAAAAATGTGGTGATGATATGTATACGGCCATAAAATGGCTCGTAAAAAGGAAGCATGAACTTAGACTATTTGTGGTTTGTATGTATATATTTGGTGTCATGATGTGGCTATGGATTGAAATGGGAATGTTGGTCACATGATCAGCCATTGGCATGGTTAAAATGATCATATATGAACCTATGTATGGCAAGACTAGTTGGTTCATGGAGACTACCAAATAGGTAAGACCTACCTTAAAACAGATGCTGCCAGCTGCAGTGACGTGAATGTGAAAAATCACCAAAATTCGTAGGAATGGTATTAAATAGTGAATAAGCTATGTAAATGATCCTTGATGAGTCTATTTTCATATGGAAGAAACGAAATGGTCATAGGAGTTACATGTTAAGAGATATTGAAGTTATTGTGAAACAGGGCCAGAACGGTTTCTGGGTCCCCTATCGGAACTTTAAAAATTTACTATAAATTATCCAGAATGAATTAGGAGATATACCTTATATGTACAGATTCCATTTTGAGTCTAGTTTCATTAGAAGCAAACGACACCAGCATTAAAGCCCTGTACAGAGAGATATTCAAGTTATACCGCGCGAAGGTCAGAGCAGTTGATCCCTGTAACATGGGTGACTTTAACTAATAAACTGTACCAATTGGCCCGACCAAAAATTTTAGAAATAAATCCATGGATGGATATATGAGTCTAAATTCAGGGAAAATTTACGAAACCAGTTTCCAAGTTTTGAAACTCGAGATATGATTTTTAAGGCGAAGGTAACGCAGTCTTCCAGCCTGACTGGAAATGTCAAATTGGTGGGCAAAACATGTGATCTTGGCTTGTTAACCCCTCGTGTCCGCCAACCGGCGATGGTATCGGGTTCGGGTGTTACAATTTTATTGGTATCAGAGCCACGGTTTAGTCGATTCTAGGACTACCGTGATGTGTTTGGGGTCTAGCTATACATGCCATTAAATGATGAATCGATAGTGTGGTGATTTCTGACAATTTGACTTTGTGTTTGTTATAGCAATGGATCCCGATCCCAACCGAAGCGATAGCTGATGATGTAGAGAGTGTGGCGCTGCTCCCGCAAGGGACAGCGCCCATGACTCTCAACCTATGGCCAGCAATCCGAATGACGAGGCTAGGCAAGCCTTTTATAGTGTGATGAACGAATGGTTTAATCAATACATTCGAACTAACACGGCTGTTCCACAACCTCCATTCCCGACAAATGCAACCCCAAGACCTACAATACCTCCGTGACTCGACCAAATAGGTCAAGTAAGCCCCAATGATAGGATTCAAAACATGGGGCCATGAATTTAAGGCTACGGATGATGATGATGCCGAAGCGAGCTGAATTTTGGTTGGATAACACTATCCGGGTGCTCGATGAGCTATCCTGCACACACCGATGAGTGCTTAAAGTGTACCATCTCTTTGCTACGTGAGTCCGCCTACTATTGGTGGAGTACTCGACTCTGTGGTGCCTAGAGAGCGAGTGACTTGGGAATTCTTTCAAACCGAGTTCAAAAAGTATATCACCGAGATTCATCGACCAAAAGCGAGGGAATTTCTTGATCTTAAGCAAGGTTCTATGTCCGCTATCGATCACGAACGAAAGTTTGTGAGGCTTAGCCTGACGCTGCTGAGAATTCGTCCAAGCTATTATGTAAACGCTCGAGGATGGGCTGAATGATGATATAAGGATGTTTGTTGGCATTCTCGAGATACGAGAGTTCGTAGTACTTGTTGAGCGAGCTTGTAAAGTCAAGAGCTTAGAAAGGAGAAACAAAAAGTGATGTGGGAACCGGAGAATTCGAAGAGGTCCTCGGAAAGTCTCTTCAACAAGCATCAAGAGATTTCGAGATGATGCGAGCCGTTTAGAGGCGCTTCGGCTTTTCTAGACGAGGACGCGATCGACCCCTCGTGACCACACGAGTCACTTCGATCGCTGGTGGAAATGATCGCCTGAGAGGGCGGAGTGTCCACATTGTGGCAAATGGCATTCGGGAGCTGTTGGTTTCGTGATCGCCTCCGCTATAAGTGTGGATCGGCCGACCACTTTATGAAGGATTGCCCAAGGATGCTTGAACGAATGTGAGTCGAGTGGAAACCCGAGTGCTACCATCGCCGAGGTAGGCCACCTAGAAATATGGGCAATGTCATGGCGGTCGAGAGGATCTAGAGATGCTACCATCGATTCGAGGCTCGTGTTCTCGCAAGGACTTATGCCATAATCGCACGTGAGGATGCCGCCTCTCCGCATGTCATTACCGGTACTTTTACTCTTTTCAATACAAATGTGATTGCTTTGATTGACCCTCGGTTCTACTCATTCATATATATGTGAAACCTTAGCATCCAAAGAAGACTTTGCCTATTGAGTCTCATCGAGTTTGTAATTCGGTGTCAAACCCTTGGGTCATTACGTGCTTGTCAACAAAGTGTGCAAGAAAAGTCCCCTAGTGTTCCGAGGTTCTTGTTTTCCACGGACTTGATGCTTTTGCCATTCGATGAGTTCGACGTTATTCTTGGTTTGGATTGGTTGACCATGCACGATGCGGTTGTAAATTGAAAGAGCAAGACTATCGATATGAGGTGCGCGAATAATGAAATAATTCGCTGAGTCTACGGACTTAAAGGGGTTGCCACCGTAATATCGCCGATGTTGGCCCGTAAATATGTAAGAAAAGGTGCGAAGCGCACTTTGCGATGTGCTCGATGACAAGGAATCGTAAAAGAAACCCGAATCTGCGTCCGTGGTTTGTGAATACCCGGATGTTTTCCCAAGAATTGCCGGGTTTACCACCTGCTTGGGAAGTAGAATTTGGCATCGAATTGGTACCGTACCACTCCAATTTCGATAGCTCCGTGATCGTATGGCACCAATGTAATTAAAGGAGTTGAAAGCTCATTGCAAGAATTGGTGGATAGAGGTTTTGCTCGCTTGAAGTTTTTCGCTTTGGGTGCGCCAAGGTTGTTCGTGAAGAAGAAGGATGGAACCATGCGGTTGCAGATCGACTATCGCCGCCTTAATAAAGCGACGATAAAGAACAAGTATCCATTGCCACGTATTGATGACTTGTTCGATCAATCAAGGGAGCCTCGGTGTTCTCGAAAATAGATTTGAGATCGGACTATTATCAATTGCGAATCCGAGATTCGGACGTGCCCAAGACTGGCTTCATAACAAGGTATGGTCACTATGAGTTCCTAGTGATGCCGTTTGGGCTCACTAATTCCCTCATGTATTTATGGATTTAATGAATCGGATCTTTAGACCATATTTGGATCGATTCAGAGTCGTGTTCATTGATGACATCTTGGTCTATTCAAGAAATGAGACCGAATATGCTGAACACCGCGGTTAGTGCCGCAAATTTTACGGATAAGCAATTATATGCTAAGTTCAGCAAGTGTGAGTTCGGTTAAGAGAGGTTAGCTTCTTGGGTCATGTGGTATTCGATCGGTATTCGAGTCGATTCAATAAAATTTCAGCCATACTTAATTGGAAGCCTCCAGAAATATTACCGAGGTTCGGAGCTTTTTGGGGCTTCTTGTTATTACCGACGATTTGTAAAGGATTCTCAACGATAGCCACGCCGATGACGGTTACTCCAAAAGGATGTTAAGTTCGAATGGACGGAGAAATGTCAAAAAGTTTCGATCAACTGAAAACTTATTCGACTGAAGCCCCAATTCTAGTGCAACTCGAGTCCCAAGAAAGAGTTTGTCATCTATAGCGATGCCTCCCTACTTGGGTTAGGTTGTGAATTGATGCAAGAGGGTCGAGTTGTGGCCTGCGCGTCGAGGCAATTAAAGTCACATGAGAAAATTATCCGACTCATGATCTCGAATTGGCCGCCATCGTGTTCGCTTTAAAGATATGGCGACATTACTTATTTGGTGAAAGGTGCCATGTGTACTCGGATCACAAGAGTCTCAAATATCCGATGACCCAAAGAGACTTAAATCCACGACAAAGACGTTGGCTCGAGCTGTTAAAGGATTATGAGTGATCATTGACTATCACCCGAAAGGCGAATGTGGTTGCGGATGCCTTGAGTCGTAAATCATTATTCCCTTTACGAAGCGATGAACGTGCACTTGTCTCGTCTAATCCGATAGTGTGTTAGTAGCTGAATTGAAAGCCAAACCATCGTTGATACATCAAATTTGAGAAGCTCGTAAAGTCGACGACGAGTTGGTCGCAAACGGGCCGAGTGTGTGCCGAACAAGGACTCGAATTTCAAATCGATGATGACGATTGTTTGAGGTTCAAAAGTCGTCTGTGTGTTCCAAAGAATTCAAACTCATTTCGATAATTCTGAATGAAGCCCATTGTAGCCGAATGGCAATCCACCCGGGGAGTACAAAGATGTACAATGATTTGAAACGTTGGTTTTGGTGGCATGGTATGAAGCGAGACATCTCCGACTTTGTTTCGAGATGTTTAATATGTCAACAAGTGAAAGCGGAACATCAGGTGCCTTCAGGATTACTTCAGCCAATCACGATACCCGAGTGGAAATGGGATCGAGTCACAATGGACTTTGTATCTGGACTGCCATTGTCAGCAAGTAAGAGGGATGCGGTTTGGGTCGTGGTAGATAGATTGACTAAGTCGGCCCACTTTATCCCCGTGACGCACGGATTTTTCAATGGACAAACTAGCCAATTGTACGCTTCTCGACAGAGATTACACGGGTGCCTATTTCCATCGTGGTCGGATAGAGATCCGAGATTTACCTCGCGATTTTGGAAAAAGTTGCAAGAAGCTTTGGGTACCAAGTTGCATTTCAAGATCGCTTTTCACCCCCAAACCGATGGTCAATTCGAGCGGATAATTCAGATACTTGAGGATATGTTAAGATGTTGCGTCCTCGAGTTTGGTGGTTCATGGAACGGTATTTGCCGCTGATTGAATTCGCTTATAACAACAAATTTTCAATCAAGTATTAAGATGGCACTTACGAGGCTTTGTACGGCCGTAAATGCCGTACACCATTGTTTTGGACCGAGCTTGGTGAAAGCAAGATTTTCGGTGGATTTGATTAGAGAGATGAATGAAAGTGAAAGTAATCCGTGAAAGTCTCAAGATAGCCTCCGATCGCCGTAAATCGTGACGCGGATCAAGCGTAAGGATATCGGTATCGTGGGTGATAAAGTGCTTCAAGGTATCGCCTTGGAAAAAGATACTCAGATTCGCCGTAAGGGCAAGTTGAGCCCGAGGTTCATTGGGCCATATGAGATATCCGAAATAGTCGGTCCAAAGGGCATATCGCTTGATTTTGCCCCCAACTCAAAAGGTTCACGATGTCTTTCACGCTTCGATGCTTCGACGCTATAGATCCGATCCATCGCACGTGATTAGTCCATCGAAATTGAAATTCAAGCTAATATGAGTTATGAGGAAGAACCGATTCGATCCTATCACGAGAAGTGAAAAGTTATAAACAAGCGGGTTCCGCTAGTGAAAGTGTTATGGCTCGTGCACGGATTGAAGAAGCTACTTGGGAGACCGAGAACTCTATGAGAGAGCGATATCCAAACCTATTTATCGGTAAGATTTTCGGGACGAAAATCTCTTAAATGGGGAGAGTTGTGACACCCCTAATGTGACCCTAGTTGAGAGTGGTTTCGGGACCATGAAACCGAGTCACAAGAATAATTAGGTGTTATATTCCGTGCTTATTGTATGTGGAATTTGTATGCGTAAATATTTCGTGTCTCGATTTTTATTAATTAGGTGCAAATTTATAAGAAAGGACCCATGTGCTAGGACTTGAAAATGTGATAGGTGTATTTTAAGTGGCCTAATAATGCAT
This sequence comes from Gossypium arboreum, assembly GCF_025698485.1. Taxonomy (NCBI): domain Eukaryota; kingdom Viridiplantae; phylum Streptophyta; class Magnoliopsida; order Malvales; family Malvaceae; genus Gossypium; species Gossypium arboreum. The sequence goes on from NW_026440449.1 coordinate 52,498, forward strand.
GAAGTGAAATAAATGGAGTTGCATGTCAATTATCCCATTTCCTAAGGTGGATGGCCGCCATGACAAATTATATAAGGGGAAACATGTTCCCAACATGTTTTACTAATGGATGATGTTAGAAATAATAAAATAAGAGTATGGAAAAAAATTAATGTTAGTAGGATGAGAAACAAAAAAAAGTGTTCATCTTTCTCCATAGCCTTGGTCGAATATCCTAAAGAAAGAAAAGAAAAATTTGTTCATCTATTTTCACTTCTTGGCCGAAAATACTAAGGAAAAGGGGAGGATTTTTGCTTCATGCTTGGGTTGGAAGAGATCTAGAAGGAGATTTGGCTAAGTTTGCATCAAGATTAAGGTATGTATGAGGTTGTGTTAGAGTTTCATGCATGTTTTGGTTGCTAACTTGATGTGCATGTTAGCCATGGCTCAAATCTTTGTTAAGCCATGGAAATGGTATTTGGCCAAAGTTGTTATGGTGATAAAGCCATTGCATGCTAAGTGTGAAGCTTGATGATGATGCATGCAATGATGGATTGTCTACTCTTGAGTAAGATTTTGAGCTTTCTTTTTGTTTTATCATGATTGAAGTTGAAAAGGAGCATGATTGTCATATTCGCCATGATGCATTCATGAGCATGGTTCATGCTTCTTGCATGTTAGTTAAAATTTGTGTTTTGGATGGCTATGGACACCTTGAAATTCGCCATGCTCATATATGTATATATATGTTTGCACATGATGTTTTGGTTATGAAGGAAGTGATGAATAAGTTTGTTTAAAGAAGAAGATGTTGAAGAATAATTGTGAAATTGCAAGCACAATTCGCCTAGCACACATATAAGTGCTTGATGCTATATTATAAGTTTTGAGCCACAATATGCAAAGCATTAACTAGTAAAATGCATGCTGTTTTTGTGAGGTATTATGCATAATTGGCCTCAACATGTACATGAATATTCGCCTTGGGTAGCCTATTGAAGGCCTTAGCATTTCCTTGATGCTCTAATAAATTGTATTGAATTGCTTGATGTAGTATAAAATGTGCATGACCATTGTGTATTCAAGCTAAAGGGTGGCTATATGACCATTTAAACTCCTTGTCATATTCGCCATAAGCTAGCACAATGAGGTTTTAATAAATTGAATTTGTTTGAATTAGCTCAAGAGCTTAGAGGGCCACAATTGGACAAGGGAAGGAGAAAGTGATCGAATAATGAAAAAGCCGCTCGACAACATCCGAGGTAAGTCCTCAAGAAGTGACCCTACTTGAATTATGTGAAATAAAGTATGGATGTGTATTGATTATTGATTATGTGTGTATGAGTATTTGAATTCTACCCGCTAAGTCCCAAGGCTTAATATGCTTGTGATTAT
>NW_026440450.1:0-15000 GCF_025698485.1 Gossypium arboreum
ATTAAAGGCTACCTACCATCAAATCTCTAAAATATAATATCATATCTTCTAAGATTACATATCTTAGATAAGATATATAATCTTATAAAATAATATCTTATAAGATTCCATATCATATCTAAGATCTCTAAGATTATAATATCATATCTTTTAAGATCATGTTTCCATATTTGTAGATGGTCCTTCAATCTCTTCAAACAGCGGGCGATCCGATTGGGCCAACCAGACTTTAATCCGACAAGCTTCTCCAGCGGTTCCTTGAATCGGCCGGCTCACGTGGGCCAAATGATCCCCATCTAAGTAATAGACCTCCATCGGATACATTTGGTTCGATGGTCACGGGCTCTAAACTACGCGCGTGACACTAGGCGATTCGATTAGTCTTCGCCCTATACCCAAGTCGAGACGAGCGATTTGCACGTCGATATCGCTGCGGGCCTCCACGAGTTTCTCTGGCCGCCCCTTCGCCAGCATAGTTCACCATCTTTCGGGTCCCGACAGGCATGCTCTCCTCGAACCCTTCTCAAAAGATCAAGGTCGGTCGGCGGTGCACCCGTGAGGATCCCGCCAATCGGCTTCCTTACGTCTTACGGGTTTTCTAGCCGTTGACTTCGCACACATGTTAGACTCCTTGGTAGTGTTTCAAGGCGGGCGAATAGGAAACCCGCGGCCGACGCGCCGGAGCACGCAGTGCCGGCACGCCGAGACGGCGTGTCTTTGGATCCCACGATCGAGGCGACGACGTCTCCACAGCGTATCAAAGGCGGGCTTGGCGCCGCCACGACCGCGTCGGTCCACGCCCGAGCCAATCGAGGCACCGACTCGCCGTTCCACATCCGGATCGGGCGTATCCCGGCCCCATTCGCTTCCCTCCGACAATTTGAAGCACTCTTTGACTCTCTTTTCAAAGTCCTTTTCATCTTTCCCTCGCGGTACTTGTTAGCTATCGGTCTCTCGCTTGTATTTAGCCTTGGGCGGAATTTACCGCCCGATTAGGGTTGCATTCCCAAACAACCCGACTTCGTGAAGCGGCGCCTCGTGGTGCGACAGGTCCGGCACGACAGGCTCTCACCCTCTCTGGCGTCCCTTTCGGGGACTTGGGCCCGGTCCGCCGAGGGCGCTTCTCGGACTACAATTGAGCGCCGGGTGGCGCCGATTCTCAATTGGGCTTTTTCGATTCGCTCGCCGTTACTAGGGAATCTGGTAAGTTTCTTTTCCTCCGCTTATTGATATGCTTAAACTCGGTGGGTAATCCCGCTGACACAGGGCGCGATCGCGATGCGAAAGGGTTTAAGGGTCTCGATCGACAAGCGCGCCGCGACAACGAGCGAGGTTGCTTACAAGATACCACCGTCGTCGCGGCGATTATGCGATTGAGGACTCAAATTTAGGCCAACCGCTGGCTATGGCGCACGGAGGCCAATTTTCGCCAGCGGTCCAACCGAGTCCGAGGATCGGGGTTGGATAGAGGCGACGATGCGTGACACCAGCGGACGTGCCCTCGGCCTAATGGATTGGGGCACAACTTGCGTTGAAAGACTTCGATGGTTTGCGGGATTACGCAATTCACACCAAGTATCGCATTTGATGCGTTCTTCATCGGCGCGAGCCGAGATATCCGTTGCGAGAGTCGTTCTATATACTTTGGGACAAAAGAACGACATCATCGAAGTTAAGCGACACATGACGGTGCGGCGGCGTGAGATGTGTCCCTTTTTCATTTCGATTCCTTGGCGCGATTCGCGCCGGGTTTGTTCGTTTTGCATCGAAGAGGTTGATATCGACATCTCACCCCACCCAATGGGCGGAGGGGCAGCGGGACCGGTCGCTCCGACTGTGAGGATGGCAGCGGCGACGATGCACCCGCACCACCTCCGATGTTGTATACAACGCGTTCACGGGTCGATTACGCTAAGCGAGTTTCGACAATGATCCTTCCGAGTTCACCTACGGAAACCTTATTACGACTTCTCCTTCCTCTAAATGATAAGGTTGATAGACTTCTCATGACGTCGCGGGCAGCGAACCGCCCACGTCGCCGCAATCCAACACTTCACGGGACCATTCAATCGGTGGGAGCGACGGGCGGTGTGTACAAAGGCGCGGGGCGTAGTCAACGCGGTGATGACTCGCGCTTACTAGGAATTCCTCGTTGAAGACCAACAATTGCAATGATCTATCCCCATCACGATGAAATTTCAAAAATTACGGGCACATCGGCCAAGGCTATAGACTCGTTGAATACATCAACAGAAGGCGGCGTGCGACCCGAGAACATCTAAGGGCATCACGGACACATTATTGCCTCAAACTTCCGTGGCCTAAAGGCCATAGTCCCTTAAAAGCTAGCCACGGAGGATCACCTCCGTGTAGCTAGTTAGCGGTGAGGTCTCGTTAGTTAACGGAATTAACCGGACAAATCGCTCCACCAACTAAGAACGACCATGCACCACAACCCATAGAATCAAGAAAAGCGCGCCACGGTCATCAATCCTTACTATGTGCGGACACGGTAAGTTTCCCGTGTTGAGTCAAATTAAGCGCGAGCTCCACTCTGATGGTGCCCTTAGTCAATTCCTTTAAGTTTCAACCTTGCGACCATACTCCCCGGAACCCAAAGACTTTGATTTCTCATAAGGTGCGTGAGTCCTAAAAGCAACATCCGCCAATCCACAGTCGGCATCGTTTATGGTTGGGACTAGGGCGGTGTCGATCGTCTTGAGCCTCCAACTTTCGTTCTTGATTAATGAAAACATCCTTGGCAAATGCTTTCGCGAGTTGTTCGTCTTTCATAAATCCAAGAATTTCACCTCGACTATGAAATCTGAATGCCCCGATTGTCCCTGTTAATCATTACTCCGATCTAGAGGCCAACACAATAGGATCGAAATCCTATGATGTTATCCCATGCTAATGTATACAAGCGTAGGCTGCTTTGAGCACTCTAATTTCTTCAAAGAAGCAGCGCCAGAGGAACGACCTGGCCAATTAAGGCCATGGCGCATCATGCGCGATAGGGATGAAGCGGATCGGTGCTCACCGTGAGGCGGAGTGACCGACCCACCCCTAAGTCCAACTACGAGCTTTTTAAGCGCAACAACTTAAATATACACTATTGATTTGGAATTACATGCCGCCACCCAGACTTGCCCTCAATGGATCCTCGTTAAGGGATTTAGATTGTACTCATTCCAATTACGGACTCATAGAGCCGGTATTGTTATTTATTGTCACTACCTCCCGTGTCGATTGGGTAATTTCTTGCGCTTTCTTGCCTTCCTTGGATGTGGTAGCGTTTCTCGGGCTCCCTCTGGGAATCGAACCCTAATTCTCCGTCACCCGTCACCACCACAAGAGGCCACTATCCTACCATCGAAAGTTGATAGGCGAAATTTGAATGATGCGTCGCGGCAGACAAAGGCGTGCGATCCGTCGAGTTATCATGAATCATCGAACAGCGGGCAAAACCCGCGTCGACCTTTTATCTAATAAATGCATCCTTTCGAAGTGGGGTTTGTTGCGCGTATTAGCTCTAGAATTACTACGGTTATCCGAGTAGCAAATACCATCAAACAAACTATAAGCGATTTAATGAGCCATTCGCGGTTTCACGATGCGAATTTGTTCATACTTACACATGCATGGCTTAATCTTTGAGACTAGCATATGACTCTTGGCGGGATCAACGGGTAGCATTCCTCATGACGTCGACCTTGCATGGCTCTCAACATGCCGCATGAGCAATGAAGAGGCCATAACGAGCACGAGCATCGTCCGTGTCAAGAGACAAAATGCATAGGCATCGAGAGACAAGGGCCTAAACCCTACTCTCAAAAATATTTTACGCATCCGAAAGCACAAGCGAGCACCAATACAAGCGAGGCCACACCGATTTAAGGGGCACACTCGGGACACGAGGCGCGATTGTGGTCCACCACGCAGACCAAAGGGCACGAGATGGAGAAGGGGCGGCAACACATCCATAATTCCATCGGCTTAGGTGCATAAACACGGGATCCGATCGCACCCCTTGGGTTCAATTAGAACAAGGGATTCAATGAAGAGGAGTGTGGCTCGACGGTTCGATGTGGGTAGCATGGAGCGCCAATACACACAACCAAAACACCACTTATATGCCCATTGCGTACTAGAAGTAGCACCCACGCACACCGACCAACAACCCACCCAACCAATGTATTGATAGGGAAGCGGAAGGAACAATGAAGCGAGGCACACCACAAGCGCTTGGCATGAGAACTATAAGGGACAAAATCCCTTTGGGACTTGGTCGAGCCAAGACCAAGCCTACAAACTCAACTTCGCCCCCAGTGTGTGAATTCCGTCAAAGGGACTTGATACTTTGGTCACAGGCGACTTGAATGTAGGCAAGGGCTTGGCAAGGCCAAGGCGCCGATGGGTCGCCGACTTGGGAGGCACAAGGCATCCCTAACATGACGGGGGAGAATGGGCAAGCCAAGCTCGAGCCCATAGCAATGCATAAGCCACCCAGGAGATCTTTGCCGATATAGGGAACTTGGTCTGAGTCGTTGGCTACATTTCTATGGGCATGGGCTTGACCGGCCAGAAAATCATCACCCCGGCCACTAGCGCCGGCGATCGACCCACCACCATTGGTGAGTCATTGCGGGACTATCCGACCCCCATTGGGGCTGCGGACGCACCTCACCTCGGGTTCGAGGGGGGGCCACGTCGGGGGGCAGCGGATCTCTACCCCTTAAAGAGCTAAAAAAACTTCGTCAATCTGCTACTGGGCAACATTCGTATATGTCCGAAACGGGGCACTTTCCTTTAGCCCGACATCCGAGGCACCGTGGTGCCCTAACGCTCGAGGCACCCGCGCATCCAACGCCCTAGGTTGCCTATGGTGTCCAGGGCTCCCGCACATCAAGCACCAAAGTGTCAATCTTTGCTCGAGGCTCCTCAGACATCCGAGGCACCAAGGTGCCGATGGTGCCGAGGCTCCCATGCGACCAAGGACCTAGGTTACCGATGGTGCCCGAGGCTCAAACACGACCAAGGGCCTAGGTTGCCGATGGTGTCCAGGGTCCCACGCATCAAGCACCAAGGTGCTTGATGGTGCCCGAGGCTCTCGCCGCGACCGGGGCCTAGGTTACCGATGGTGTCCTGAGCTCCCGCACATTCAAGCACCAAGGTGCCGATGGTGCCCGAGGCTCCCGCACGACCAAGGGCCTAGGTACTAATGGTCCTGAGGCTCTCGCACGACCAAGGGCCAAGGGTACCGATGGTGCCCGAGGCTCCCGCACAACCAGGGGCCTAGATTGTCGATGGTGCCCGAGGCTCCCGCACGACTAGGGGCCTAGGTTGCCGATGGTGTCCGAGCTCCCGCACGACCAGGGGCCTAGGTTCCGATGGTGTTTGAGGCTCCCGCACGACCAGGGGCCTAGGTTACCGATGGTGCCCGAGGCTCTCGCACTACCAGGGGTCTAGGTTGCGATGGTGCCCGAGGCTCCCGCACGACCAGGGGCCTAGGTTGCCGATGGTGGCCGAGGCTCCTGCACGACCAAGGGCCTAGGTTGCCGATGGTGGTCGAGGCTCCTGCACGACCAAGGGCCTAGGTTGCCGATGGTGTCCGAGGCTCCTGCATATCCAAGGCACCAAGGTGCCGATACTGCTCGAGGCTCTCGCACCACTGACGTCCTAGGTGGCCTAGTTGTGCGTCCAAGGCTCCAGCACGTCCAAGCAGCAATGTGCGGATGCTCCGGCACCATCAACGTCCTAGGTTACCAATGGTGCACGATGCTCAGCGACCAAAGGCCCAAGGTGCCGGAGGCTCTTGCTCCGAAAGGGAGGGGCAGGATGGTTGAAAGGGAGGGGCCGGACGACTTGTAGCATCGTTTTTATATTTCAAGATGGCTCACGAAGAACACCGCTAGGGAAAGCTCGCGGACCACCGCTGAGAATGGATTGCCGAACACCGCAGAACCTCACCGGCGATGGGGGGCACCGATGTGCAGGCATGAGATGGGCGTGGGCGGTGCCTGGACAACCCGTTAAGCTCAATATTACCTCCCCTAAAGAGCTAAAAAACTTGGTCAATGTGCTGCAGGCGACATTCATGTCTCAAGCAGGACACTTTATGGTCCCGACGCTTCTGCACCAACGGGGGCCCAAAATTTGTTTTGGTGCTCGACCCTCCCGCACATCCAATGCACCAAGGTGCCGATGCTGCCCGATGCTCCAACACATCGAAGGGGCCGGTGGTGCCCCGATGGCCCCGCACCACGGGATGGCACACGCTGCCAATGGTGTACGAGGATACCGTACGACCGGGGGCCAAAGGTGCCGGAGGCTCTTCTTGCAAAAGGGGAGGGACAGGGACGATTCATTCATTGTTGGGTACCGAACATGCAACGGTATCTGAATTCTAACTTTGGGACGGTTCATTCATTATTGGGTATCGAACATGTAACGGTATCTGAATTCTACCTTTTGGGATTGGGGAGGGACTCGTTGCGCCGTTTTGTATATCTCGGGATGGATCACCGGATCATCGCTGGGATGGATCGTCGGAGCACCGCCGGGAACCTAACCGGTGGTGGGAGGGCACCGACGTCCGGGCATACGATGGGCGTGGGCAGTGCCCTGGATAACCCCTGGCTGCTCAATATCACTTCTCCCCTAAATAGCTAAAAAAACTTGGTCAATGTGCTACCAGTCGATATCCATGTATGCAAAGCAGAGGGCGGGTTTGGATGTGCAAACAGGACACTTTTTTCAGCCCAGCGCCTCAAGACATCTCGAGGCACCAAGGTGCCGATGTTGCCCGATGACCCGCACCACGGGATGGCCTACGTTGCGGATGTTTCCCGAGGCTCCCGTACATGCCTGAAATAGGGGCAATTTTTTTACGCCACTTACACTTGGTATTTTTAATTGAAAATTTCTTCTGTTGGCCCAAAAGAAATACAAGAAGTCGAATGAAATATGGCATGATGGCACGGTAGAAAATTGAACAAGTGCCTGGACAACGGCCCCCGTTGTGCCATGTTTCCTGAGGGGGCGGCACGGCCAAGTATTTAACTTAGAAATTTTTTCTGTTGGCCCAAAACAAAAGAACAAATCCAAGAAGCCGAATAAAGTATGGCATGGCATGGCACGGCACGGCAGAAAATTGAACAAGTGCGGACCACCAGCGGTTGGGAGCTCGCACCGCACCACCTCGACCCCGTTGTGCCATATTTCCGAGGTGGCCAAGTGTTTAACTAACTCCTTACACTAAGTCCCCCACTTGGGGACCCCAAGGTCGAGACGTGCAAAAGAACAATGGGGGATCGGAAGGGAGATGAGGGGAGGGACGAATCGAAGCGACAAAGGGCTGAATCTCAGTGGATCGTGGCAGCAAGGCCACTCTGCCACTTACAATACCCCGTCGCGTATTTAAGTCGATCCGCAAAGGATTCTACGCGCTCGGTGGGAATTACGCTCCAGGAGGCGCCGCGACTTGTCCGTCGCGGTCGCTGCACTCACGACACGTGCCCTTGGGGGCCAAAGGCCCTACTACTGGTCGACAATCGGCGACGAGCGGCGTCGTCGCTTCTAGCCGGATTCGACTTAGGCGTTCGGTCATAATCCGATGCACGGTAGCTTCACGCCGCGGCTTTTCAACCAAGCGCGATGACCACTTATCCTACACCTCTCAAGTCATTTCACAAAGTGGGACTAGAGTCAAGCTCAACAGGTCTTCTTTCCTGCTGATTACGCCAAGCCCGTTCTCTTGGGCGTGGTTTATTTGGATAGTGAAGCGGGGGCGGTGGGAATCTCGTTAATCCATTCATGCGCGTCACTAATTAGATGGCGAGGCATTTGGCTACCTTAAGAGAGTCATAGTTACTCCGCCGTTTACCCGCTTGGTTGAATTTCTTCACTTTGACATTGAGCCTTTGGCGAAATCACATTGCGTGAGCATCCGCGAGGACCATCGCAATGCTTTGTTTTAATTAAGCGAGTCGGATTCCCCTTGTCCGTACCGATTCGAGTCGACCGTTAAATGCAGGGAAGGCCCCGAAGGAGCCGTTCGATCCGTCTCCCGCCCAAACGCGGCGACCAGCTCTCGCCCTGAAGTAGCTCGGCGATACAATGATGGCCGATGGGTTGGGGATGGGACCCCGTGCTGACCCTCGGTGCCAATCCTTTTCGAGGTTACGGATCCATTTTGCCGACTTCCCTAGCCTACATTGTTCCATTGACCAGAGGCTGTTCACCTTGGAGACCTGATGCGGTTATGTTTACGGATCTTTTTTTTTGAACAAAAATGACCACACGGGTCAACACGACTTTATTAAGAAACATCACAAATTACAGCATCATGGATCTCCAACGGATAATCCATTTCAAAAAAACAACTTTTTGCCTCACTCAACATTTTCCTACAAATTAAATGGGCTACATTATTACAAGACCGATCGGCCCAAATTAAAATAGTGATTTAAAAATATGAAAAGTGTTGTGTGCACTCCTTAAGCGATGCGCCTATGATAGTGGCGTCATTTGCTAAATTATTTAGTCATTGACCATTAACATAATTAAGTCTCAAAGAGAATATGTTCTTTGATATTTAATTTTCGCATACGTTAATACTTTCCTCAAAGACCACGCATTGACCTCTTCCACCGACCTTTGCCCACTTTAAAACCCCCCGCCTCTAAGACAAAGCCCTCTTCATCTCTTATTACCGACCCATACCCGATGCCGTTTTCCCCAAGCTGTAGCATCAAAATTTATTTTATAAATCCTTTGGAGGTTTAACCCACTTCTTGTCCACTATGTTTTGAGAAATTAATGGTTCATCAATGATTACATATCAGGAACTCCTTACACAAATTGCTAGCTCTTTCCCATATTAGTCTAGCATCTTCTTCTTTTCCCGAAAATGAAGTTATTTACATTATTCAGTTAGTTCCATAAAATTGTCATTAGGTCAGCCATGGCTCTCTTATCAAGGACCCGCATCAAATCTTCCAACCAATCAATGCAATGAGCATAAGTTTTGGAAATAAAGCTCTGGACCATCCACCTATCGCGAAGCGCTCTCGATGTTGGGCGGTCTCTTAAAGCATGTAACAAAGTTTGGTTTCGGCTCCACATCTTGGACACCCTTGTTAAAGCCAGGTCGATGGAAGCAATTTTCTCATTTTCGGAAGAATCTCATGGCCCACTCGCCACGTAAATACCGAATCTTGGTAAAGTGTCGAGCTTCCATAACGCTTTCAAAAACATCTATGAGGACCGTATCCCATTTCTTTCAACAAGCAACCACGGTAGGTGACTTGAAGTGAAACACCGTGGGTATTATGGAACAGTTATCTTGTCTTCCTGACCCACATCTCCAATCGGGATGTCGTAAATCTTGTCCCCCCAGTCCGACCCATACACTTGCTTAACTTTATTCACATCCCAACTTTTATTATCCACGTGCCAAAGATCTTTCACACTCTTAACATTCGGGTTTAAAATATTGCTTATGACCACGTCCCCATTAAGACCTTCTATTCCCCAATTATCAGTCCAAATATTTATCTTCTCGCCATTACCAACCTACCACCCAAAGCCATCTTTAAAAACTTCCGCCGCTGCCGCAATGCTTGACCAAGTGAAAGGCGCTTTGTCCACCTTTTAGCATGGAAAATGTTTCCATCTGGGAAATATTCGATGATAGCACTTTGAAACAAAGGGAATCTGTATTGTTTAGAAGTCTCCACACTTGACGCCCTAAGAGAGCAATGTTAAACAATCGAACGTCTCTAATTCCAAGGCCGCCCATACCTTTAGGTTTGCTGACATTTTCCATGGGAGCATCGTCCAAAATCTTCCTTTGTCCTTTCCCGCCCACCAAGTTACGCTAAGCATGGCTTGAATGTCATCAATAACACCTTTGGGAGCCAAAAGATTGACATAGCATACGTGGGGATAGATTGAAGAATAGCTTTAATGAAGACTTCTTTTCCCCCAAACGATAGCAACCTCTTTGTCCAGCTGTTAATCCTGCAAGACAGTTTGTTAGTAATCTCTTTGAAAGCCTCTATTTTCTTCTTACCAATAGGAATAGGAAGGCCAAGATAATTGTTTAATTTATCCACCACCGTCATGCCTAGCGAGATCACTAAAAGTGTTAGTTGAGCTCTTGGAGTATTGGGACTAAACAAGATCATTGACTTGTCAAAGTTTATTTCTTGACACGAAATGTTAGAAAAATATCAAGCATATTAACCGGACATTCAATATCGCTCCTTTTATTCACGACAAGCGAAGTGCATCATCGACCAAAGAAACGGTGATTTATTCTAGGGCCATCCCTACTAGCGGATGCCTCTTAAAGTGTTGTTCTCATGCATGGATAAGCATTCTCGAAAATGCTTCCATACAAAATAAGAACAAATAAGGGGAGAGTGGATCCCCTTGACGGAGACCCCTCTCAGGCACAAAAATATCAGATAGAATATTATTGCATTTGACCGTATAAGTAACCGAACGAACGCATTCCATAATTTTAGCAATCCACTTATCCGCAAAACCCATCTTCTTCATTACGTTTTCAATAAAATTCCACTCCACTTGGTCATATGCTTTACTCATGTCAAGCTTGACAACGAGTCCTTTATTAGGGTCGTTTTTAGAACTTTGAAGATAATGGAGGAGTTCATGCGCTATCAGAACATTATCATGTATCATCCTCCACAGCACAAGCGCTGCTACGATTTTGACTAATACAATCGGGCAAAGCGACTTTTAGCCGATTAGCAAGCACCTTAGAAATGATCTTGTAGACAAACCTGCAAAGGCTAATAGGGCGGAAATTAGTAAGCTCACAAGGATTTTTAATTTTAGGAATTAAAATGATCATAGTTTCGTTAACACTAGAGATATGTTTGTTCCGTTAAGAACTTCGAGACGGTAGCTAATAGTATCTTTTCCTACAATGTCGATGATGCTTAAAAAACTTCCGATAACGAGTCAATTCGGGGGCTTTATTGGGATCCATCGCTTAATAGCTTTGAAGAACCTCCTTCTCCGTGTAGTCCATACAAAGCCATTCATTTGTTTCCGCGTCACACGGTCCTTAATAAAACCCATCTCACAGGTATTAGCATTTTGACCATTTGGTAAAGCAGATTCACAAAATAATCTTTAGCCACCTTGTTTATATCCTTCTTTGTTCGTCACCCACTTGCCTTTCCGCGTTTTAAGCTTCTCTATAACATTCTTTTTTAGCCGACCGATTGGCTTTAGCATGGAAATACCTAGTATTTCTATCTCCTCCCTAAGCCAATTTGACCTGACCTTTGTGCCCGATAACTTTCCTCCCTAGCATAGAAAGTCCGGCCTTCTCCGAGTCTCCTTTAACTTCGCCCACTTTCCTCTCTGCTATGAGTCAATGATCCGATCTATATGTTTTCAAGCTTTTGCATGTCCCTCTTCAAATTTCCATATTTTTTCCTCTGCCAAGGACCAAGAGCCGACCTAACTCTTTCGATCTTCTCCCCAAAGTCAGGAGCATCCCTGATCCAAGCTCTTTCAATAACGTTTTTTGCTTCCACGTCACTCGCCCAACAAACATCAAACTTGAAGCACAATCTTTTATCATTTGGATGATCCTTCGGTTTTCGACCCTACAGGTCTAAGATAATTGCATCATGATCCGACTGGGTTTGTCTCACCACCTTGGTAGATATGAAAGGAAATTTTTCAGCCACTGAAACCGAGCTAATGAACCTATCGATTCTTTCCTTTATCAATCCCCACTTCTATTATTAACCCATGTAAACCAACCTTTATCGGGTTTAATATCCACAAGAGCAGTTCGTCCATAACCTCTTTAAACTCATTCATTTAGCCCTCACCCCTACGCCCACCTTCTTTCGATATCGTTCAAAATAGTGTTAAAATCTCCCCCGAAAATCCACTCTTCCCTAACGGACTCTCAACCCTCCATAAAATATCCCATGAGCTGCTCCTAAGATTCGGGTTCGCATGCCCATAAAATCCCGTAACCCTTATATTTTTGTTGTTCTCGGTTTACCATTGAATCAATGTGATGCTTAGAGTAGTTTTGAATAGAGACATTCATCCCATCCCTCCACATCAGCGCAAGACCCCCACTCCGTCCTTCAAATTAACCGCTAACCCATTCTTGCATCCTACATTTGTTTTGGACCCTACGAAAATCATTGGCAGACATTTTTGTCTCGCTAAGAAAGATGAGATCAGGATTATTAGCAGCGAAAAGTTGTTTTAACTCCCTTAGCTTTGCGGGGTTCCCCAAACCGCGACAATTCCAGCACATAAACTTCATTTACAAACGACAACTCATGAGACTGCTACCATAAGCGAGTGCCAGGGAGACTGATCAACACTTTTCCTTGTCGCCTCCCCCAACCTCACCAAGAAACACCCAAGAATAGAAAAAGCAGAACCGAAAACCACCACCAGGGAGCGAGCAAAAGCAGTCCAAGAACCTGCAAAAACACAGTAAAACCACAACAGCCAAGAACACCCAGACTCAAGCTACGAACAAACACCCCCCATCAAACCCCCATCCCCGAACATCAAGGAAAGGAAAACTTGCAAGAAAGTACCAGAAAACTGCAACCTAACACCAGCAGTCCAAGAAACCCCGAAAACCTAATAGCTACTGTACCAAAAACAACTAAATCGAACAAAAAGGGAAAATCATTAAAACTTATCCTCCGCATTCATTTTTTGCCTGTTAAAGCATAAAAAAACCCTCAGATTGAATAACATTGAAAAGTCAAAGAAAATAAGAAATACCACCAGTGGAATACATGCAAGACGAAACAAGCCATGCAAGATACATGCAAGACCCATGCAACCTACTGTACGTAAAGAAAGTCAATAAAAAAGATGAACAAGACAAAAGAAATGATAAAACCTTATTGCTTCCAATGAAACAATCCCATCAAAACAGGGTCTGACGATGCTAGAAAAGATCGTGACGAGCCACGTAAGTATCGCCCGTACCACCTCGAATGGCCCGCCACCGCTAAAACACATAAAGTCGCAAGAACTCCTTGGCCATGCAAAGCAACGAACGTCACAGAGCCAAGAAACCCTCTGAAAATCCCCACCTAACGCCAGACTTCAACAGTAACATGTCACGTCGGTCCCCCGGCACCACAAACCCACCGAAGAAAGACACAAAAATAAAATAAAATAATACCAAAAATAACAAAAAAACACTCAACACCACAAGACTGCCATAAAATTCAAAGAATAATAGGCAGACACACAAACGAAATCAAGAAGAAAAATCGCTTGAATCTTGGAGAAAATTCAAAAACACTCGCTACCAGGCGCTACCAGGCGACATTCATGTGTCTGAAACAGGGACACTTTATGGTCCCGATGCTTCTGCACCAACGGGGGCCCAAAATTAGCTTTGGTTCTCGACCCTCCCGCACATCCGATGCACCAAGATGCCGATGCTGCCCGATGCTCCGACACATCGAAGGGGCCGGTGGCGCCCGATAACCCGCACCGCAGGATGGCACTGCGCCGATGGTGTCTGAGGATACTGCGACTGACAAGGGGCCAAAGGTGGGAGCTCTTCTTGCAAAAGGGAGGGGCAGGGCGATTCATTCATTGTTGGGTCTAGAACATGCAATGATATCGAATTCTAGCTTTGGGACGGTTCATTCATTATTGGGTACAGAACATGTAACATATCTGAATTCTACCTTTGGGATTGGGGAGGGACTCATTGCGCCGTTTGTATATCCTAGGATGGATCATGGGATCATCATTTGGGATGGATCGTCGAACTGCCATTGGGAACCTAACTTGGGTGGTGGGGGGCACCGACGTCCGGGCATGCGATGGGCGTGGGCGATGCTACTGGATAACCCCTAATGCTCAATATCACTTCCCCTAAAGAGCTCAAAAACTTGGTCAATGTGCTACCGATCGACATCCATGTATGCGAAGCAGGACGGGTTTGGATGTGCAAACAGGGACACTTTTTCAATTAGCGCTCCGCCTCGACATCAAGGCACCAAGGGCCGATGTTGCCGATGACCCGCTGCGGGATGGCCTACGTTGCGGATGTTTCGAGGCTCCCTTACATGCACGAAATAGGGCAATTTTTTCGCCACTTACACTTGGTATTTTAATTGAAAATTTCTTGTTGGCCCAAAAGAAATACAAGAAGTCGAATGAAATATGGCATGATGGCGGCGCAGAAAATTGAACAAGTGTGCGGACAACGGCCCCCGTTGTGCCATGTTTCTGAGGGGCGGCACGACCAAGTGTTTAACAGAAATTTTTCTGTTGGCCCAAAACAAAGAACAAATACAAGAAGCCGAATGAAGTATGGCGCGGCATGGCGCAACGCGGCGAGAAAATTGAACAAGTGCAGGACCACCAATAGTTGGGAGCTCGCACCCGCGACCACCACGGCCCCGTTGTGCCATATTTCGAAGAAGCGGCCAAGTGTTTAACTAACTCCTTACACTAAGTCCCCACTTGGGGACCCCAAGGTCGGGACGTGCAAAAGAACAATGGGGGATCGGAAGGGAGATGAGGGGAGGGACGAATCGATGCGACAAAGGGCTGAATCTCAGTGAATCGTGGCGGCAAAGGCCACTCGCCACTTACAATACCCCGTCGGCGTATTTAAGTCGTGCGCAAAGGATTCTACCCGCCGCTCGGTGGGAATTACGCTCAAGGAGGCGCCTGCGTGACTTGTCGTCACGGTCGGCTGCACCGACACGTGCCCATGGGGCCAAAGGCCCTCTTGCTGGTCGACAATCGGGCGACAGCGGCGTGCGTCGCTTCTAGCCGGATTACGACTTAGGCGTTCGGTCATAATCCGGCGTAGACGGTAACCAGCGCCAGCGGCTTTTCAACCAAGCGCGATGACCAATTGTGCGAATCAGCGGTTCCTCTCGTACTAGGTTGAATTACTATTGCGACGCGGCCATCGATGAGGTAAAACTAACTTTGTCT
>NW_026440450.1:17500-33041 GCF_025698485.1 Gossypium arboreum
TCCTTTTCATCTTTCCTCGCGGTACTTGTTCGCTATCGGTCTCTCCCGTATTTAGCCTTGGGCCGAAATTACCGCCCGATTAGAGCTGCATTCCCAAACAACCCGACTTCGTGAAGCGGCGCCTCGTGGTGCGGCGGTCCGGACACGACAGGGCTCTCACCTCTCTGGCGCCCCTTTCCGGGGACTTGGGCTCGATCGCGCCGGGGACGCTTCTCAGACTACAATTCAAGCGCCGGGCGCCCGATTCTCAAGTTGGGCTTTTCGGTTATTTCGCCGTTACTAGGGAATCTGGTAAGTTTTTTCCTCCGCTTATTGATATGCTTAAACTCGGCGGGTAATTCCGCTTTGACACTGGGGCGCGATGCGATGCCAAAAGGGTTTAAGGGTCTCGATCGACAAGCAGCGCCGACAACGAGCGAGGTTGCTTACAAGATTACCACCGATCGTCACGGCGATTATGCCGTTGAGGACTCAAATTTAGGCCAACGGCGGCTATGACCGCCACGGAGGCCAATTTCGCCGTGGTCCAGCGAGTCCAGAGATCCGGGTTGGATGGGGCGACGATGCGTGACACCGAGCGAGCGTGCCCTCGGCCTAATGGATTGGGGCGCAACTTGCGTTCAAAGACTTCGATGGTTCACGGGATTACGCAATTCATACCAAGTATCGCATTTCGCTCGTTCTTCATCGATCACGAGCCGAGATATCCGTTGCTTAGAGTCGTTCTATATACTTTGGGACAAAAGAACAACATCGGCTGAAGCGCGACACGCGAGCGGTGCGGCGGCGGAGATGTGTCCCTTTTTCATTTCGATTCCTTGGCGCGATTCGCGCGGGGTTTGTTCGTTTTGCATCGAAGAGGTTGATCGACATCTCACCCCACCCAATGGGCGGAGGGGCGGCAGACCGGTCGCTCCGACGCGAGGGATGGCAGCGAGCGACGATGCACCGCACCACCTCCGATGTTGTATACAAGCGCGTTCACGGTCGTTACGCTAGCGAGTTTCGACAATGATCCTTCCGCGAGTTCACCTACGGAAACCTTATTACGACTTCTCCTTCCTCTAAATGATAAGGTTCGGTGGACTTCTCGCGACGTCGCGGGCGTGAACCGCCCACGTCGCCGCGATCGAACACTTCAGGACCATTCAATCGGTAGGAGCGGCCAGGCGGTGTGTACAAAGGCGGGGGCGTAGTCAACACGGTGATGACTCGTGCTTACTAGGAATTCCTCGTTGAAGACCAACAATTGCAATGATCTATCCCCATCACGATGAAATTTTAAAGATTACCCGAGCTTGTCGGCCAAGGCTATAGACTCGTTGAATACATCGATTAATGGAAGGCGTGCGACCCGAACATCTAAGGGCATCACGGACTGTTATTGCCTCAAACTTCCGTGGCCTAAAGGCCATAGTCCCTCTAAGAAGCTAGCCACGGAGGATCACCTCCATGTAGCTAGTTAGCGGTGAGGTCTCGTTAGTTAGCGGAATTAACCGGACAAATCGCTCCACCAACTAAAACGGCCATGCACCACCACCCATAGAATCAAGAAAGAGCTCTCGGTCTGTCAATCCTTACTATATGCGGACTGGTAAGTTTCCCATGTTGAGTCAAATTAAGCGCGAGCTCCACTCTGTGGTGCCCTTAGTCAATTCCTTTAAGTTTCAGCCTTGCGACCATACTCCCCGGAACCCAAAGACTTTGATTTCTCATAAGGTGCGGAGTCCTAAAAGCAACATCCGCCGATCCACAGTCGGCATCGTTTATGGTTGAGACTAGGGCCGGTGTCGATCGTCTTGAGCCCCCAACTTTCGTTCTTGATTAATGAAAACATCCTTGGCAAATGCTTTACGCAATTGTTCGTCTTTCATAAATCCAAGAATTTCACCTCGACTATGTAATGCGAATGCCCCATTGTCCTCGTTAATCATTACTCCGATCCAGAAGGCCAACACAATAGGATCGAAATCCTATGATGTTATCCCATGCTAATGTATACAAGTGTAGGCACTCGCTTTGAGCACTCTAATTTCTTCAGCGTAACAGCGCCAGAGGAACGACCGACCAATTAAGGCCGGGAGGCGCATCGCCGGCGATGAGACGAACAGACCGGTGCTCACCGTGAGGCGGACCGACCGACCCACCCCTAAGTCCAACTACGAGCTTTTTAAGCGCAACAACTTAAATATACGCTATTGGATTTTGGAATTACTGCGTGTTCTTGGCACCGGACTTGCCCTCAATGGATCCTCGTTAAAGGGATTTAGATTGTACTCATTCAATTACAGGACTCATAGAGCCGTATTGTTATTTATTGTCACTACCTCTCCGTGTCGGGATTGGGTAATTCTTGCGCTTCTTGCCTTCCTTAGATGTGGTAGCCGTTTCTCGGGCTCCCTCTAGGAATCGAACCCTAATTCTCGTCACCCGTCACCACCATAGTAGGCCACTATCCTACCATCGAAAGTTGATAGGCGAAATTTGAATGATCGTCGCAGGCACAAAGGCCGTGCGATCCGTCGAGTTATCATGAATCATCGAACAGCGGGCAAAGCCCGCGTTGACCTTTATCTAATAAATGCATCCCTTCAGAAGTCGGGGTTTGTTGCGTATTAGCTCTAGAATTACTACGGTTATCAGGTAGCAAATACCATCAAACAAACTATAAGCGATTTAATGAGCCATTCGCGGTTTCACGATCGAATTTGTTCATACTTACACATGCATGGCTTAATCTTTGAGACAAGCATATGACTCTTGGCGGGATCAACGGTAGCATTCCTCATGACGTCGACCTGCATGGCTCTCAACATGCCGCATGAGCAGCGAAGAGGCCATAACGAGCACGAGCATCGTCCGTGTCAAGAGACAAAATGCATAGGCATCGAGAGACAAGGGCTAAACCCTACTCTCAAAAATATTTTCCGCATCAAAGCGCGAGCGAGCACCGATTGCACCAAGCGAGGCCACACCGATTTAAGGGGCACACTCGGGACCTGAGAACGCGATTGTGGTCCACCACGCGACCAAAGGGCGCGAGATGGAGAAGGGCGGCAACACATCCATAATTCCATCGGCTTAGGTGCATAACACGGGATCCGTCGCACCTTGGGTTCAATTAGAATAAGGGATTCAATGAAAGGAGTGTAGCTCGACAATTCGATGTGGGTAGCATGAAGCACCTAATACACACAACCAAAACACCACTCATATGCCCATTGCGTACTAGTAGTAGCACCACGCTGTTGGCCAACAACCCACCCAACCAATGTATTGATAGGGGGCGGAAGGAACAATGAAGCGAGGGCACACCACAAGCGGCAGCACGAGAACTACAAGGACAAAATCCCTTTGGGACTTGGTCGAGCCAAGACCAAGCCTACAAACTCAACTTCGCCCCTAGTGTCTGTTGCCGTCAAAGGGACTTGATGCTGGGGTCACAGGCGACTTCGAATGTAGGCAAGGGCTTGGCAAGGCCAAAGCGCCGATAGATCACCGACTTGGGAGGCACAAGGCGTCCCTAACATGACGGGGAGAATGGGCAAGCCAAGCTCGAGCCCATAGCAATGCATAAGCCACCCCGGAGATCTTTGCGATATAGGGAACTTAGTCTGAGTCGTTGGCTACATTTCTATGGGCACAGGCTTGACCGGCCGGAAAATCATCACCCCCGCCACTAGCGCGGCGATCGACCCACCACCATTGGTGAGTCATTGCGGGACTATCAGGCCCCGTGCAGGCTGCGCACCTTACCACCTCGGGTTCGAGGGGGCCACGTTGGGGGCAGCGGATCTCTACCCTTAAAGAGCTAAAAAACTTCATCAATGCGCTGCAGGCAACATTCGTATATGCGAAGCGGGGCACTTTCCTTTAGCCCGCACATCAGAGGCACCGGGGTGCCCTATTTGCTCGAGCACCGCGCATCCAACGTCCTAGGTTGCCTATGGTGTGCGAGGCTCCCACATCCAAGCACCAAGGTGCCAATCTTTGCTCGAGGCTCCCAGACATCCGAGGCACCAAGGTGCCGATGGTGCCGAGGCTCCCCGACGACCAAGGGCCTAGGTTCTGGATGGTGCGAGGCTCCGGCACGACCAAGGGCCTAGGTTGCCGATGGTGTCCAAGCTCCGCACATCCAAGTACCAAGGTGCCGATGGTGCAGAGGCTCTCGTGACGACCGAGGGCCTAGGTTACCGATGGTGTCCCGAGCTCGCACATCCAAGCACTAAGGTGCCGATGGTGCCCGAGGCTCCCGCACGACCAAGGGCCTAGGTGCTGATGGTCCCGAGGCTCTCGCACGACCAAGGGCCAAGGGTGCCGATGGTGCCCAAGGCTCCCGCACGACTAGGGGCCTATGTTGCCGATGGTGCCCGAGGCTCCCGCACGACCAGGGGCCTAGGTTGCCGATGGTGTCCGAGCTCCCGCACGACCAGGGGCCTAGGTTTCCGATGGTGCCCGAGGCTCTCGCACGACCAGGGGCCTAGGTTGCCGATGGTGCCCGAAGCTCCCTTGCGACCAGGGGCCTAGGTTGGATGGTGGCGAGGCTCTGCGACCAAGGGCCTAGGTTGCCGATGGTGGCCGAGGCTCCTGCACGACCAAGGGCCTAGGTTGCCGATGGTGTCCGAGGCTCCTGCATATCCAAGGCACCAAGGTGCCGATGCTACTCGAGGCTCTCGTACCACTGACGTCCTAGGTGGCCTAGTTGTAACGCCCCTTACCCGAGACCGTTGCCGGAGTCAAGCACAAGGCACTACTAAACTTATTTGAGCACTTAACCAAATTTAGATAATTTATATAATACTTTTGGACAATTTGTCTAAGCGTGTCATAGTTGCTAAATAATTCATATCTCGAGTTATAAAACTCGAAATCCAAATCCGTAAATTTTCTCTAAATTTATACTCATATATCTACTTACCAATTTTTTTCTAGAATTTTTGGTCAAGCCAATTAGTACAGTTTATTATTTAAATCTCCCCTGTTTCAGGGTTTGACTACTCTGACCTTTGTGTATTACGAATCAGATATCTCTCTGTACAGAGCTTCAATGACTATGCCGTTTGTCTCTAATAAAACTAGACTCAATAAGGAATCTGTACATATAAAGTATGACTTCTAATTATCTTTGTAAAATTTATGGTGAATTTCCAAAGTCAGAACAGGGGATCCAGAAGTCGCTCTAGCCCTGTTTCACAAAAATTTAAACATCTCATAAAATATAGCTCATATACCTGTTTTGCTTCTTCCATATGAAAATAGACTCATCAAGATTCGATTCGATAATTTATTCATTATTTAATTCCATTTCTACTATTTTTAGTGATTTTTCAAAGTCAAACTACTGCTACTTACCGAAAACTGTTTTAGTACAAATATTGTTAACTAGTTTATAACATCTTTACTTCAATTCATTCAAACTCTATACATGCCATATAAATCTTTAAACATAAAACAAAAACTACCGAAATTAGTGCGAATAGTGTGCCCTGTTGTGTTGATCCGATCTACCCACTTCACTTCAAGTCAATCTACATAAAATATAAAACACACACAAGTAAGCTTATTGAAGCTTAGTAAGCTCATAGGCATATAAACACAAATCATATCAAATATCGTACACAATCATATATCTATTAGTTTAACTATTTCATCCTCCAAATCACAATTTCATTAATAACTCATTGGAATAATTTCCATATGGCAACTCACAATTTAACTCCCTTAGGCCCATTTCTCATTTACTTCATTGTCAAATTAGGGAACAATAAAGGAATTGAGTGCTTCATTATCACATTGCCATAGTAAACTATGGACTTTCACATTATTACGCATCACACACAAAGCCATAGCCTTGCCATGGTCTTACGGTTCACATATCATACAGAAGCCATATCCCGGACATGGTCTTATACGAAATCACATTATCACATTATCTGATGCCATAGCCCGCTATGGTCTTATCTGAGTCACATTATCACATTGCACGATGCCATAGCCCAGCTATGGTCTTAAGCAGCGCACTTATCACATATTTTTCGTCAATTCATCGAGGTCGCAGAATAGAAGCACTCAAATCCATTGTTCCTACTAATTTGTACTTTTAGTTACACATTATTTATTAGTTAATGCAAATTGATAGTATTCATCAACAATAAAATACTTTAACAATCATAAGATTTTCATAACAAAACATTGAAATTTGCCATATGAACTTACGGACTAATTTGTAAAAGTCGTAGAAATTAGGGGACTATTCTTGAATTTTCTCCTTTCCACGATTGAGTTCGTTTTCTTGATCTATAATTATAAAATCATTCCTTCATTAGCATCCATTTCAATTCTATTTCACTTCACAATTTATCTGTTCAAATTTCGAAATTGCACTTTTACCCCAAAATTTACAATTTTCACAATTTAGTCCTTCTCAATTCACCCATCAATTGAACTAATTTTTCTCAATTAACACTTTATTTTATCATTATAAACTATTTCAAAACCTTTTATATTCTTAATTTCAATGAAACCTTCAATTCACAACTTTTTCACAATTAGGTCCTAAATATCATTTCCTATCAAAATCACTTAATAAAACCACCTTAATATAAAATTAGAACTTAAATTTCATAATAATTCATCATAAAATTCCCTTATCCATCCAGGGTAACTTCCAATTTCACCCATAAAATCAAAAACTAATGAATTCTACAAGTGGACCTAATTGTAAAAGTCATAAAAACATAAAAATTATCAAGAAAAGTAAGAATTAAACTCACATGATGTAAAATATGAAAAACCAGCTTTCTCCAGACCTTCTATGGCGTTTTAGCTGAGAAAATATGAAGAAATGTCTAGATTTTTCAATTACATCATTATTTAACTATTAACTTTTATGCTATTTCCAATTTTGCCCTTGTTCACATTGTTTTCTTGCTTATTTCATACCCAAACCGTCCAGCCATTAACCTTTGGGTCTAATTGCTCTTTAAATCCATCTTTTTAAATACTTAAGCTATTTACTCACAATTTAACAAATTTTGCGCTATTTTCAATTTAGTCCTTTTTAATTAATTAGCCATCCAAGCGTTAAAATTTTCTATGAAACTTTAATACTAACTCAATGACACTCCATAAATATTTATAAAAATATTTATAGCTCGATTTTCAACTTTGAGGTCTCGATACCTCATTTTGACCCGTTTGACCTAATAAATTCTTTTAATTCACTAATTTCACCATTTCACAAATTCTTCTAAATTCTTACTTGACTCATAAATATTAAATTATTATCTTGTTCAATCTTATTTGTCGAATTTAGTGATCTCAAATCACCATTTCCGACACCACTGAAAATTAGGCCGTTACACTAGTTGTGCGTCCAAGGCTCCAGCACGTCCAAGCAGCAATGTGCGGATGCTCCGGCACCATCGACGTCCTAGGTTACCAATGGTGCCTGATGCTCCGGCGCGACCAAGGGCCCAAGGTGCCGGAGGCTCTTGTTCCGAAAGGGGAGGGACCGGGAGAGGATCGGTCCGGTAGCTTATAGATTGGCCTTGCCTCTAGAACTTGAGAAGATCCATAATGTATTTCATGTATCTATGTTGAGACGATATAGATCAGACCCTTCACATGTGATTCCTCATCTTGAGATAGAGCTACAATCGAGATATGACTTATTCGGAGGAACCGGTGAAAGTATTAGTTCGGAAGTTAAAGAACTACGGAATAAGCAGTACCCCCTTTAAAATTTAGTCCTCGAAATTTGTTACACAACAATTTGGATATTGTGATCTCATTGACTCCTCTGTTTCCCGGTTGCCTCCTCCAATCCATGTCGATGCCATAACACTTTTACTAGCGGTTTTCGTTTATTAGTAGTTCTTTAACTTCCGAGCTAATACTTTCTTTGGTTCCTCAGAATAAGTCATATCGATTGTAGCTCTATCTCGGTATGAGGAATCACATGTGAAGGTCGATCTATATCGTCTTAACATAGATACATGAAATACATTATGGATCTTCTCAAGTTGGAGGCAAGGCCAATCTATAAGCTACTGGACCGATCCTCTCAATGATTTCGTATGGTCCGATAAATCGTGGACTAAGCTTTCCTTTTCTACCAAACCGTAAAACTTTCTTCCACGGAGAAACTTTCAAGAACACACGATCACCCACATTGAACTCTATATCTCTTCTTTTCAAATCTGCATCGACTTTTGCGATCGGGCGACTTTCAAACTTTCGAATAATCTGAACTTTCTCTTTAGTTTCGAATTAAATCCCTCCACTAATTTCGATTCACTTAATTCTAACCAATACAGCGGGGTTTCGCACTTCCTTCCATCTGAGCTTCAAGCGGTGCCATTTGATACTAGCTTGATAGCTGTTATTATAAGCAAATTCACTAAAGGTAAGTACCTTTCGGTACTTGAAACTCAGTATACAACACCTTAACATATCTTCCAAAATCTGAATCACTCGCTCGATTGTCCATCATGCGAGGGTGAAAAGGCATACTAAATTTTAACTTAGTACCTAAAGCTTCTGTAGTTTATTCCAAAATCTCGAAGTAAACCTCGGATCTCAATCGAAATAATTGATGTCGGCACCCATGTAATCTCACAATTTCGACACATATAATTTCGCTAACTTATCAAGTGAAAATCTCATTACGTAGGAATAAAATCGCCGATTTAGTTAATCATCTACTATCACCCAAATCGAATCTTTTTCTTTAGAGTCTTGGCAATCCGGATACAAAATCCATCGTCACATGTTCCCACTTCCATTACGGAATCATTACGGGTTGTAACAAACACATAGGCACTTGATGTTCAAACTTTTACATTGTGATTAAACATTTTGCCACAAATTCACAAATTTCCGTTTCATACCAGGCCACCAATACATTTTTCAAATCACAATACATCTTAGTACTACCGGATGAATCGAGTACATACTACTATGAGCCTCGATAAGATATCCTTCTTCAATTCTAGATTATTAGGGACACAAACTCTATTACGATGGTATAACATACCACTATTATCAATAGAGTAATCTAAGTTCAAATTACCGAACCATTTGTCGTTTCAACACCAACCGGATCTTCCTCTTGCAATTCCGAATTAGTTGAAAGAATCTTGGTTTTGTCTTTAATTCAACTAATATAGAACCATTTTCATTAACGAGACAAATGAGCATTTAGCATAGAAGAGCAAATAATGATGATTTCCGACTAAGTGCATCGCCACTACATTTGCCTTACGGATGATAATCAATGATAAGATCGTAATCTTTCAATGACTCTAACCATCGCCTCTGTCTCAAATTCAGCTCTTTCTGCGACATTAAATATTTCAAACTTTTATGGTGCGTATACACATAACATTTCTCTCCATATAGGTAGTGTCTCCAAATTTTTAAAGCAAATACTATGGCGGCTAACTCAAGATCATGTGTAGGGTAGTTCCTCTCATGTGGTTTCAAGCGTCGAGAAGCATATGCTACAACTTTTCTGTTGCATCAATACACAACCTAAACCATTAGAGGCGCATCACTATATACTACATATGGCTTTTTGATTCAGGTGAGTTAACAAGGAGCCTCTGTCAACATTTTCTTTAATTGATCAAAACTTTGTTGGCACTCATCGAGACCATACAAACTCAACATTCTTCTATAATAATTTAGTTATCGGTGAAGCAATCGGTGAAAAATCTTTCACAAATCGGCGATAGTAACCAGCTAATCCAAGGAAACTTCGCATACGTAACATTCTTTGGAGTTTTCCAATTAATCACCGTGACACCTTACTCGGATCTACCCGTATACCATCAAGCGACACAATGTGACCCAAGAATCCCACTTCATGAAGCCAAAATTCACATTTACTAAATTTTGCATATAAGCTTTGTTTTCCCTTAATATCGTAGTACAATTCTTAAGTCTTGAGCATGCTCGGATTACGTCTTTGAATAGATCGATATATCGTCAATAAACACAACCACAAATCTATCTAGGTAAGATGGAAAATTCGATTCATTAAATCCATAAAAGTAGCGGAGAATTTGTCAAACCGAATGGCATAACTAAGAACTCATAATGACCATACCGAGTTCTAAAAGCATTTTCGGTACATCACACTCTTTACCTTTAGCGATAATACCGGATCGAGATCTATTTTGAAAACTCTTGTAGCATCCTTAAGGCGATCGAATAAATCATCAATACGAGGCAAAGGATATTTATTTTTAATTGTTACCTTATTAATTTGCACGTAATCTATGCACGACCTCGATGAACCATCCTTCTTTTTCACAAATAAGGCGAGGTGCACCCACGGCGACATACTCGATCGATAAACCCTTTGTCTAATGACTCTTGCAATTGCATTTTTAACTCTCTTAATTCTGCTGGAGCCATTCTATACGGTGTCACCGATATGGGGCTGTTCAGGAAGCACATCTATCACGAACTCAACTTCTCTATCGGTGGTAACCACGGTAATTCTTCAGAAATACATCCATGAATTCATTTACAATAGATAGTTGCTCTAACTTTGATTCGAACTTGAGTATCAAGAATATAGGCTAAATAAGCCTCATTTCCTTTCTGTAACAATTTACGAGTAGACATAAAGGAAATCATTCTAACCATGTCATCCAAATTTCCAGACTCAACCAAAATAATGTCTCTATTTGACATTTCAAACTAATTCGTTTTCTCGACAATTCACTATTGCGTCATGTTTCATTAACGGTCCATGCCCAAGATAACATCAAATTCTCGAAAGGGTAGCGACATCAAATCGGCGGAAATCACGACCCTTAACTTTCGGTGGGCGGTTATGACATATTAAATTAACTACCACACTTTGACCTAACGGTTTGTAACTTGTACATCATAATCGATAGGCTCAACAATTAAGTTCTTTTCAGATGCTAACATAGTGCAAATATATGAATGAGTAGACCGGGGTCTATCAAAGCATACAGGAACATCATAAAGATAGAAAGTACCAGCAATTACATACGGGCTGTTGCTTCTTCTCTCGCTCGAATGGCATAAGTACGAGCGGGAGCCTTAACCGATCGGCTAGCGGTATCTTTCATACCCGAGCGAGTAGCCCCACAACCTTTGCTTTCGACGGGCGTCTTCCTTTTGAGGAAGAATTTTGGTTTCTCCTACTGTTCCACTTCTTCTACTTGTAATTGGGGACAATCACGAATAAAGTGATCGGTGGCCCACATTTATAACAAGCCCTAATTTACTTCTACATTCAGGGTGACTTCTTCCACAATGTTGACACTTGGGCCTTTGGGTATTTTGTACACTACCCACACTAACAATGGTCTGTCGGATGCTTTATGTCAGTTGTCTTGGCCTACTTTTTCACGATCTTTCTGATGCTGAAGTGGCTCATTGAATTCCTCTTTAGATTTCTTCCTTTGGTAAAGCGAAAATGACTTAGATGCACTTCTTTTGAAAGATTCTTTACTTCTTCTATCTCGTTGCATCTTTTTATTATATACTTCTTCAAGCTTCTAAGCACGATCGATAGAACAACAAATTCTCGTATCTCAATGCCCCTATCATCATTTTAATCTCATCATTAAGCCCTTCTTCAAATCGATACACATTTCTTCTTGATTGGGTACTATATCTCGAGCATATTTGCTCGGATAAACAAATTCTCTTTCATATTCAGCCCGACTTGTCTCCTGTCATAAGTCGAGAAATTCTCTTTTCTTCTTATCCGGATATCTTCTCTGAGCATATTTCTTCTTAAATTTATTTTGAAAAAATTCCCAAGTGATCTTCTCGGTAGGTACAACACTTCTATTGTTTCCCACGGTTATAAGCTTCTTCTTTCAATAATGACCACGGCACATATTAAGTAATCATCTGGTGAGCACGCCATTTGCTTAAAACCCTCATTATACTTTGTAACCAATATTGACTTTAAGGGGTCATCGTCATTTCTTCCCGAAATTCTTCACCCCATGTTTTACGAGCTTTTCAAATGGAGAGCGTTTGCAGATTCGGTTGCCGGAGGAGGTGGAGGAGCAGCAGGGGTACTACGAGATGTTGAGATAGGGGAGGAGGTTGCTGAGTCGATTTCTTTCTCGCACATTCTCATTATACCAGCGATTCATGAATCCATAAATCATATTTTTGAGTTCTTGTTCTCGCATCAATGAAATCAGAGCTTCACTACTTGTTCCTTGTTCGAGATTTGTACTCTGCTATTAACTTCTTCTTGCTCGGTTTGTTACGGTCTATCGACATCTTTTCAAATCGAAGATAATCTATAATAAAAACAAGGATTAGATCGGATCATACGGCACACTATCACAGATTTATATGGCATGTAATTCTAGACACTTTTCACATCATACATATTCGAGAATCGCTAAACCGAAGGTCGATACCAATAAATGTAATGCCCTTACCGAGACCGTTCTTGGGAGTCGAGCACAAGGCACTACTAAACTTATTTGAGCACTTAACCAAATTTAGATAATTTATATAATACTTTTCAGACAAGCTGTCCAAGCTGTGTCATAGTTGCTAAATAATTCATATCTCGAGTTATAAAACTCGAAATCCAAATCCGTAAATTTTATCTGAATTTATACTCATATATCTACTTACCAATTTTTTTCTAGAATTTTTGGTCAAGCCAATTAGTACAGTTTATTATTTAAAATCTCCCCTGTTTCAGGGTTTGACTACTCTGACATTTGTGTATTACGAATCAGATATCTCTCTGTACAGAGCTTCAATGACTATGCCGTTTGTCTCTAATAAAACTAGACTCAATAAGGAATCTGTACATATAAAGTATGACTTCTACTTATCTTTGTAAAATTTATGGTGAATTTCCAAAGTCAGAACAGGGGATCCAGAAATAGCTCTGGCCCTGTTTCACAAAAATTTAAACATCTCATAAAATATAGCTCATATACCTGTTTTGCTTCTTCCATATGAAAATAGACTCATCAAGATTCGATTCGATAATTTATTCATTATTTAATTCCATTTCTACTATTTTTAGTGATTTTTAAAAGTCAAACTACTGCTACTTACTGAAAACTGTTTTAGTACAAATATTGTTAACTAGTTTATAACATCTTTACTTCAATTCATTCAAACTCTATACATGCCATATAAATCTTTAAACATAAAACAAAAACTACCGAAATTAGTGCGAATAGTGTGCTTCTGTTGTGTTGATCCGATCTACCCACTTCACTTCAAGTCAATCAACATAAAAATATTAAACACACACAAGTAAGCTTATTGAAGCTTAGTAAGCTCATAGGCATATAAACACAAATCATATCAAATATCGTACACAATCATATATCTATTAGTTTAACTATTTCATCCTCCAAATCAATTTCATTAATAACTCATTGGAATAATTTCCATATGGCAACTCACAATTTAACTCCCTTAGGCCCATTTCTCATTTACTTCATTGTCAAATTAGGGAACAATAAGGAATTGAGTGCTTCATTATCACATTGCCATAGTAAACTATGGACTTTCACATTATTACGCATCACACACGAAGCCATAGCCTTGCCATGGTCTTACGGTTCACATATCATCTGAAGCCATATCCGGACATGGTCTTATCTGAAATCACATTATCACATTATCCGATGCCATAGCCCGGCTATGGTCTTATCTGAGTCACATTATCACATTGCACGATGCCATAGCCCGACTATGGTCTTAAGCAGCGCACTTATCACATATTTTTCGTCAATTCATCGAGGTCCGAGAATAGAAGCACTCAAATCCATTGTTCCTACTAATTTGTACTTTTAGTTACACATTATTTATTAGTTAATGCAAATTGATAGTATTCATCAACAATAAAATACTTTAACAATCATAAGATTTTCATAACAAAACATTGAACTTTGCCATATGAACTTACGGACTAATTTGTAAAAGTCGTAGAAATTCGGGGACTATTCTTGAATTTTCTCCTTTCCACGATTAGATTCGTTTTCTTGATCTATAATTATAAAATCATTCCTTCATTAGCATCCATTTCAATTCTATTTCACTTCACAATTTATCTTTGTTCAAATTTTGAAATTGCACTTTTACCCCAAAATTTATAATTTTCACAATTTAGACCCTTCTCAATTCACCCATCAATTGAACTAATTTTTCTCAATTAACACTTTATTTTATCATTATAAACTATTTCAAAACCTTTTATATTCTTAATTTCAACAGAAACCTTCAATTCACAACTTTTTCACAATTAGGTCCTAAATATCATTTCCTATCAAAATCACTTAATAAAACCACCTTAATATAAAATTAAAACTTAAATTTCATAATAATTCATCATAAAATTCCCTTATCCATCCAGGGTAACTTCCAATTTCACCCATAAAATCAAAAACTAATGAATTCTACAAGTGGACCTAATTGTAAAAGTCATAAAAACATAAAATTATCAAGAAAAGTAAAATTAAACTCACATGATGTAAAATATGAAAAACCAGCTTTCTCCAAACCTTCTATGGCGTTTTAGCTGAGAAAATATGAAGAAATGTCTAGATTTTTCAATTACATCATTATTTAACTATTAACTTTTATGCTATTTCCAATTTGCCCTTGTTCACATTGTTTTCTTGCTTATTTCATACCCAAACCGTCCAGCCATTAACCTTTGGGTCTAATTGCTCTTTAAATCCATCTTTTAAATACTTAAGCTATTTACTCACAATTTAACAAATTTTGCGCTATTTTCAATTTAGTCCTTTTTAATTAATTAGCCATCCAAGCGTTAAAATTTTCTAATGAAACTTTAATACTAACTCAATGACACTCCATAAATATTTATAAAAATATTTATAGCTCGATTTTCAACTTTGAGGTCTCGATACCTCATTTTTGACCCGTTTGACCTAATAAATTCTTTTAATTCACTAATTTCACTATTTCACAAATTCTTCTAAATTCTTACTTGACTCATAAATATTAAATTACTATCTTGTTCAATCTTATTTGTCGAATTTAGTGATCTCAAATCACCATTTCGACACCCTTTGAAAATTAGGCGTTACACTGGTTGTGCGTCCAAGGCTCCAAAGACGTCCAGCGACAATGTGCGGATGTTCGGCACCATCGGCGTCTAGGTTACCAATGGTGCACGATGCTCGGTGCGACCAAGGGCCCAAGGTGTCGGAGGCTCTTGTTCGAAAGGGAGGCAGGATGGTTCGAAGGGAGGGGCAGGGGCGACTTGTAGCATCGTTTTCTATATTTGGGATGGCTCACGGAGCACTACTGGGAAAGCTTCGCGGACCACCGCCGGAATGGATCGTCGAACACCGCAAGAACCTAACGGCGATGGGGGGCTGCAAGCGTCTGGGCATGAGATGGGCGTGGGCGGTGCCTGGACAACCCTGTTCGCTCAATATCACCTCCCCCTAAAGAGCTAAAAAACTTGGTCAATGTGCTGCAGGCGACATTCATGTATGCAAGCAGGGGACACTTTATGGTCGGCAAC
>NW_026440451.1:0-31355 GCF_025698485.1 Gossypium arboreum
TTAATAAAAAGATTAAGATGGTGAGGAGTGATCGTGGTGGTGAATATGTTGAACCATTTGGTGAATCTTGCAAAACATGGTATTCATGAAGTGACACCACCGTACTCTCCTCAATCAAATGGAGTAGCCGGAAAAAATCAAACTCTAAAGGAAATTATGAACACATTGCTAGGAAGCTCGGGCTATAATAGAACATGTAGGGAAGCTATTCTATCAGCTAATTATCTTTTAAATAAGGCTCCCTTCAAGAAAAGGAACAAAACACCATATGAGTTATGGAAAGGTAGAAAACCTTCCTACAATTACTTGAAAGTGTGGGGTGTCTTGCTAAGTTAATGGCTCATTACCAAAGCAAATGAAAAAAGGTCCTAAAAGCGGTGGATTGTATTTTCATTGGTTATGCAAATCATAGTAATGCATATCGATTTTATTGTGTATGAATCAAATAATCGACATTCACAAGAATACTATATTGGAATCAAAGAATGTCTCATTCTTTGAAAATATCTTCCTTGTAAAACTAAGAAAGTTGATTCAAGTTCAACAACGAACTTGAGACTATAGATGAAAATAGTCAAACGTTCAACAAGAGGTGAAACTTAGATAGAACCAAGAAGAAGTAAACAAGCAAGGGTGGAAAAATCTTTTGGATCGAATTTTCTAACCTTCATGCTAAAGGTGAACCTCAAACATATAATGATGTTATACGGTCATCCAAAAGCACTTTATGGAAAGATGTTATTAAAAGTGAAATTGACTCCATCATGCAAAATCATACGTGGGAATTAGTGGATCATCCTCGGAATTAAACTATTAAATTCTAAGTGGATTTTCAAATGGAAAATGAAAGTAAATGGAAAAATTGATAAGTATAAGGCCAAATTGGTTATAAAGGTTATAGACAAAGGAAGGCCTTGACTAATTTGATATTTTTCTCCATTATCGAGATAACTTCTATAAGGATCATAGTTGCAATTGTCGTCTTGCAAAATCTAGAAGTACATCAAATGAATGTTAAAACACTTTCCAAAATGGAGATATTGATAAAGAGATTTACATGGAACAACTTGAGGTTATGGAGTTCCAAGACAAGAAAGAAAAGTTTGTAAATTTGTGAAGTCTTTGTATGGACTTAAGCAAGCACCAAAGCAATGGCATGAAAAGTTTGATAATGTCATGATGACAATGACTTTAAGATTAATGAGTGTGACAAATGTGTGTATGTTAAAACTACTAACATTTGATATATAATTCTATGCTTATATGTTGATGACATACTCATTGTTGGAAGTAAAATGAAATGGTAAAACATACCAAAGACATGTTAAATTCAAGATTTGACATGAAAGATATGAGATTAGTGATTTGATTTTAGGCATCCAAATCAAGAGGTTCTCTGAAGGTATCATATTGACTCAATCACATTATGTAGACAAGATTCTTGGAAAATTGAACAAGGATGATTCTAGTATAGCTAGAACTCCAATAGATCGAGCCAACATATTTCCAAAAACAAAGGCGAAAGTGTTGACCAAGTGGAATATACAAGGGTCATAGGCGGTTTAATGTACTTTATGAGCTATACTAGACCAAATATTGCTTTCACTATGAGTAGTTTAAGCGATTCATAAGCGATCCAGGAAAACCACTGGAAAGCGTTGTGGGAGTACTAAGATATCTCGGATATACTCGGGATACTAATTGCATTATTCCAAAGATTACGCTATTTTAGAAGGATTCTCTAATGCCAGTTGGATATATGATATTCAAGATACCAAAGGCATAAGTGGATATGTTTCTATATTGGAATGAGTTGTGTCATGGAAATCCTAAAGACAAACGATTATAACCAAATCCACAATGGAACTTAAGTTTGTAGCTCTAGACAAATCTGGAGAAGGGGATGAATGGCTTCGAAACTTCTTGGAGGATATTCTAGACTGGCCAAAGCCTATGCCCACAATATGCATATATTGTGATAACTAAGCAACAATTGGTAGAGCATAGAACGTAATGTATAATGGTAAGTTGAGACATATGCGTCAATCGACACAATATCGTTAGACAACAAATCTCAAATGGAGTTATCTCTATTGATTTTGTAAAATTAAAAGATAACATTGCGAATCGCTAACTAAAAGCTTAAATCGAGATTAGGTTGATAAAACATCGAAAGGAATGAGACTAAAGCCCATAAAAATTAAATGCGCTATGTGAAAGAAAACCCAACCTAATTGACTAGAGATCTCAAGATCTAGGTTCAAAGGGACAACCTACTTATATAGACTCTGGAGGTCCTTGTGGGGTTCTTATCCCAAGTCCGTTTCTATGATATAACAGTGATTAAAAATGGGATAGGTTAAGAATGTTTTTAATGATGTTTTGTGTTTCGTGAGCCGAGTAACATAAGTCCCCTATGTGATAGTGAAGTAGGGCCGCTTCAAGGAGACTATTGAGTTATAGTTCTCTCAAAATCTTACAGAACCAGGAGATGATCATGGCCATATGAACATACCCATGAAGACTAAAACCTTGCGGGAGGTAGTTATGTGAGGTACATCATTGTTTACACAAGGGCAAAAGCAGTTCAAGGACATCGTCTATTGGTCAACTAGTAAAGTAAGTATACTTTCATAAGGGAAGGTTCAAGGGTTGATGCCTACCTATCCTATGCAACTAATGATTGTAGATTCTATCACCACATTGAGTCAATGTTTTTCGTTAAAACTATCAATTTCATTCATGTGGGGGATTGTTGGAAAAATTAGATTTTTGGAAGCTTTGAGGCATATTCTTAATTGGTAAATGTGGTGATTTGAATCATAAAATCATGGTTTTATATTCTACCCCATAAGACCTTTACAACTGTATATCATATGCTCAAAAAGGTTGAGTGATAAATGAGAAATTGATACTCAAAGTAAGCCACTTGTGAATTATGTTGAGGAAAATAGAAAGCTTAGTTCCACATTGGTTAGATATCAAGTGTGGAATATGTTTATAAATATGAACCAACTTGGTGATTATTGAATGATTAAGCTAATGCTCTCCCTCGCGCATGGGGTGCAAATCCAAACTCTTTGGGGTTAGGGTGCACCCGCGATGTGGGCAGCGAAATGTCTAGACCGATCTAGGCTGTTCTAAGCTGCGAATATTTTAGCCCAATACGTAATTTTATTTTCCTCAATAAAGCTTATCTTTTCAATTAAAAGGACAAATATTAAATTGAGTTTAATGGCTCCTTTAATTGAGACATTAATTTGGGTTTTATAGCTTTAATTCATGGACATTAATTGCTCCATTAGTCAAAATTTCAAAATTTCTTTCATTTTGAATATTTTATTTAAATCAAAATAATCTGCAGGAGAAAATACGCACTAAAATTTTCTCTATTATTCCTACAAAATGTTGAAATCTGTTCCTGCATATTTCAAACTGTTTGGTGATAGAAGAAAGCTAGGCTAAAGTTCATTGATCCTGTGGTTGTGCTCTTGTCGTGCTCATCTCGTTGTTGTATCACGGGAGACGAGACCAACGTTTCTCCATCACTAAAGGAGCTGAATCATCTTAAGGAACTGTGAAAACAAGGCTCAACTACTAGTTGGATTTCTACCTACTTACATATACAATTTCAATCTAGTTTTATTTCCAATTTCTTTTTTGATTTATATATATATATATATATATATATATATATATATTATTTTTTGGTTCAATCTTGTGATTTATATCAATTTTTACATTCTTGTTTATTTCACTAACGTATTTGGGATATGAGATATGTGTGCTATGAGTCTATATATACACATATCTCATATCTCACATCTCACATTGCTTAAGAAAACAAAAGAAATGAGACTTTGTGTCTACATAAAACACTTTTGTAAGTTTCATTTCCACATCAATAGGTGACACCAAAAAAAAATTGGTGATGCTAGTTTTAGTCTTGATGTGGCAAAAACACTTTAAGTGGATCGTTTTCGAGTTTCCCTAAAAATGGCATCAACTAGATGCGTTTTAGTAAAATCGCCCATTTCGATCAAAATGGGTCTTTTCTAATTCAACTATTTAAAAATTATGGTATTTGAATTTTTATATTTTAGTCTATTATTTTATCCTCAAACTATAATTTTGTTGTTAAAACTTTTATTTTAAAAATAGTTTATATAGTTTTTCTAGATTTACCAAAATATAAAAAGTAAAAATATCCTCAAAATAATATTTGTTGCTTTGTAATAGGAATGAGTTTTGATAATTTTATAACTAAGTTGAGACTCATCATGACACCAACTCAATAAAATATATTATAATAACTAGATTAGGACACACCCACAATGTGTGTAAAGAAAATTATATAACATAAATTTATATAAAAATGATTTAATGATTAAATGAAGCATTAGTTGAGATGGAAAAACATTGAAAATTATAATGTTTTGGGTTTAAATTTTATCAAATGCATTTTCTATACACATGATTTAAAATGACAAAATATTCTTTTTAATATCATTAAAATTATTCTTACAATCATATCTATTATTTTATAAAAAACAATTTTCATATCATCATAAATAAAATTGAGAGAAGAAAGGAATCAAATTTATTCTACGTAAGGTGCCATAGTTTTTTTTCAATACAAGTGAATAAATACATTACAAAGGGAAAGAGTTTACAAATATAATGATCAAATTCTGGATCTCATGCCAATCAACTTGAGATTCACATAAGTTTCATGAAATTTTAAAAGAGTAAACTATACAGGTACTCATCCAACTCTCAAAAGTTCTTATTTTAGATATCAAAAAATTTACAAAATATGTACTCATGTTATAAAAATTGTTCATTTTAATCACTTCGTTAAAATTACAAACAAAAATCTTGCATAACATTCCAACTAAATTTTTTTCACCTTCACCTTGAATATTAATATATACCTCATTTTTTACATTCAAATAATTTATTTTCATTTTAAAACCCTCCAATCCATGAAAGCACATGTCAAAGCTTAAAAAAAAAAAACATGAAGTGATGGCGGCTAAAGCCATGAGAGTAGACTCAATGGGTATGGCCTGCTCTGAGTCGGTAAACTCTTTAGTCAATTACTCAATTTTAAGATGCTTTCATTTTAGTTTATCAAACGACATCTTTACAATTTCATTAAGGTTTTTTAATGTACTTTTATTTTAGTTATTCTTAATTATAAAAGTTATATTATATTTATATTTATATTTTGGTTATTTAAAAATTTATTTTTTCAAGTATTAATTAAGGTAAAAAAATATATTCATAATTACAGTAAAAAACTATAGAAATTAAAATAATACGTTAAGAAAATTATCAAATTTTAATTGTTTACCTCTAGCTGAAAGTTTTAAATTTTCTTTTTTTTATATTAAAATTTTAAATTTCAAAATATCAAAATTAATTAAATAAATTATTGATTTATTTTTTGAACACTCTTATTATAAGTTCGATCATATCTATTCTTTTGACACAAAGCATAAAATTACCTATAGCCAATCCTTAACCCATAAATAGGAGGATAATGTGCTCAAGCGTCTTTCGACACGTCTTCTTATATTGGCATCAATGGCTATACCAATCAAATTAAGACTCAGAATTATTAAAAAATTATCTCTTAATAATATCAACCTATTTATTATTATAAT
Organism: Gossypium arboreum; assembly: GCF_025698485.1. NCBI lineage: Eukaryota > Viridiplantae > Streptophyta > Magnoliopsida > Malvales > Malvaceae > Gossypium > Gossypium arboreum. The sequence continues at coordinate 5,670 of NW_026440451.1, forward strand.
ATCAAAATTTATGAAATTAATTAATTAATTTAATTTCTTTATAAAATTTTAAATCTTATTTTATATTTCCAAATTTTATAATGTGATGGGCTTTTAGTGCTTAAATGATTATTTTTCTAAAAGATTTATTGAAATGGTTGGATAAGAAAAGGATGTTAAAATAGGATAGGATAGGATGGGATAGGGAGAGAGGAGCATCAGAATGATTCGTAGGAAAGGGATTTGCGCCACTCCTTCATTCAATGTTTTAGGGATGAAGTAAGAATTAGTTGGTTTTTTGCATAATTAACATACCCAAATGTGCCTCTTCCTTCAATCCCATGAAATAGTAAATAAAATCTCCCATTCATTTCATTTCACAAATCTCTAAAATCTCAATCTTCTCCAAGATTCAACTTTTAATCAACATTTTAGGCTTACTTTTCATATTATCCTATGATATTTGTTAGTATGTATTTTTCGCTTAGTAAATCCAAATTTATATTTAAATAATAGGTCGTAAGGTTTCAATGAAAAAATGGATAGTGTTAAGAATTAAACATAAAATGTCATTAAATTAAAGAAATATGTTAAAATTTTTAATTAGGGTTTGAACTATTTTTTAAATAAGAGAAATAGATCGATTTTAGAAAAAGAAAAAATAAGCTAGCTTTTTCTCTCTCCAAAAATTAAGATTTTTAATTTTGATAGGTTTAGGGTTATTTTTAAAGGTTTAAGGTTGGGGTTTTTAAGGTGATACAATAAAGTTTATAGGTAGGTTTGAAGGGTCAGGATGTGATAACGCACCTTAAAACACACGTGGAATAACATCATTATCTCATAAACTTATCTTGGGAAATCAAACCTTGTTATCATTGCTAGCCAACATTCAAAAAGTCGTTGGAGAACCAAGTAGCACTTTTCTTTTCTATATCTAAAATTAATTTATTTCTTTAATTTAAAAATAAAAATAAAACCTAATAAAAAAATCAGCATAATTTAGCCTAAAAATCTCTATTTTGATTTTACAATATGATTAAAATATTTTATCAATTGACAATTTCATTTTTAAAAGGGCCCAATGAAGTGAACTAAAAGCAAAGGGAGATATAATAGGAATAACTTGAAATTAAAGTTCAAATCCGGCCAAAAACATCATACAGGAAACCCGGTCGGTGAATTGGATTTGCTCCGATTTGTCGGACAATTTACACAAGACATTATTATATCACACAAAACATACACATTTTGTTTTGTTTCCTTGTTTTTAACTTTTCTGGCTGTATATGTACATAGTATACTACAACCGCCGAGAACATTTTACCGGCTGGTTTTCTGACTTACCGTAAAGACTTTACAATTTCATCATCTATTGATTACCCAGAAACCTACCTTGCCTTGCTTAATTTCTATTTACCAAATCGGAAAGTTTTGGCCATAACTTATCTTTCCAAATGTCGCCGCTTGGCTCGACGTTAATCTCCCGCCGCCCCACCTCCACGACCACCAAATTTTCAGTTAGCTGAAGAATATCTACGGCAAGAACAAAATCACAATTATGTCCTTCTAATAGTATCGCATTTTCTCTTCTCTTCTTCACCTTCACGTTCTCCATTCCTCTGATCTCTTCCTCGATTCTCTCTATTATTCTTTCCGGTTTCTCCCCGATATAAACCGCTCTCTTCGGACTGAAAGCTCTGCCGCGACGAACAAACCGGAGAGGTCGAAACCGGATGAAAATGAGATTATATCGAAGGCGTTTAAGCACTTGGTGCCCGGGCCTGGGTTTCTTCTTTATATTCAAAATCTTCACCATGGAATTTGATTTCTTTGTAACCTTTCTTGAACCAAGGGTCGTTCATGATTTCATCGACGGTGATCCTTGTTTCAGGATTAGGGTCGAGAAGCCGACATATGAACCGCCGGAGATCAGGGGACGTCCATTTCGGGAACCGGAATTCTCCTTTATAGATTCTATGGTACATCACCATCAGATTGGGATCGTTGAACGGCAAATATCCGGCGTGGAGGACATATAAAATGATGCCGCATGACCAAACATCCACTTTGGTACCGTCGTATCCTTTCTTTGCCAGAATCTCGGGCGCCACGTAAGCTGGGGTTCCGCATAAAGTATGGAGGAGGCCGTCTGGTCGGATCTGTTCCTTCACCGCACTGAGTCCGAAATCGGTTACTTTTAAATTCCAGTTTTCGTCGAGGAGGAGATTTTCGGGTTTCAAATCGCGGTGAAAGACGCCCCTCGAGTGACAAAATCGGACGGTTGAAATCAACTGCTGGAAATAGCGACGGCTGAGATCTTCGCTGAAACGTCCCCTGGCAATCCGGGTGAACAACTCCCCGCCTTTGGCGAACTCCATGACGAAATAAACCTTAGCCTTCGTAGCCAACACCTCAATGAGCTTGACGATGTTAGGGTGGCGCAACCGCCGCATGATAGCGATCTCTCTCTTGACCTGCTCCATGAACCCGCCTTTCACAACTTTCTGTTTGCTCACGGCTTTGATGGCCACGCTTGCCCTGTCCTCACGTTGCGCGCGTGGTAAACTTTTGCAAAGGCCCCGCATCCCAGTAACATCCCAATTTCGTATTTCCCAAACAAGGTGATATCCGACAGCTTACTGGTTATGCTGCTGCAACTGCCCGCCTCTTCCATTTCCGGCATTGTTGTCAAACCCAAAGAACCAACCGTCCGTAAATCCTTAACAACACCCCATGAAACAGAGTATTAAAAAGTCTTAACTCAAAAGAAAAGGGGTTCACTCCAATTCCCCTCTTTTTTTGTTTTTTCCTTTCTGGGTTCAAGCTTCTCTTTCAAGGAAAACAAACAATTAAATGTTTCCCAACAAGAAAAGATTAAAAAAAAAAAGAAAGAAAGCAGGGAAGTTCAAACTGAAACTTTGTTACAGGGGAGAGCTTTGAACACAACTGAATAGGACTGCTTTTGAAGCTATTTATGGATGGTGGATTGGGGTACTTTTGTCTTTTCACTCAACTGGACACGTGGATTTTATGTTTCTTTGACCTTTTAATTTTAATTAATACTTGTTCAAAAATTAAATTAAAGAAATTTATTACGTGGGTAAAAATATATATAATAATTAAATATGATTTTGAATGAAATAGTAAATTTGGATCATTAAAATCTTAATATTTTAAAGTTTTTATTCATATGTCAATATTTTTATATTCGCGGCTTCAAGAAATCGTTTAGCCTTATTTGCACCTTAATATTTTATATTAAAATAATATTTATTACTTTATAATATAAATAAATTTTGATAAAATTAGTATAGTAGCATAAATATTACCAAATTAATCACACATCAACTCACGAGTTTCAAACAGTTGTGATTGAATTAAACTTTATTTACATTTGGTAAACAAATGGTTTTTAAATCAATTATTGATTTTAAACTAAAAGCAAAAAGTTAAAATTTTTAATTTTGATTTTTGAAAAATATTTTCTAATAAAATTATATTTTATCATCCAATTAAATTTTCTATTTTATGACTAAAGTTTGTCATTTTATTTTTTGAAAACATTTTTATAGAAAAGCAGCCCTTAATAATATTCAACAATTTAAATAATTGGAATTTATGAATAATTTTAAATTTAAAGTTTGTGTGAGAGCAAACCCATGGACAAAATTCAGCCACCCAAGTGTCATAAGTTGTGTAAAGTTGAAAAGATAAAAAAATGTTAAAATGTATCAAATATTCACTCAATAAAATATAGTAATACCACCAAATCATAGGGATTAACGAATTACGTGAATCAGTCAAACCAACCGGAATCTTTAATTCATGATTATCTTCAAATTTTAATGAATGACAATTTCTATTTTAACTACAGAAAGAGAAAACCAGAATTTACTGTTTCAACCTATATATTTCATTTTACTTTGGTACCAAAAACACAAATCATTTTACTTTCTTTAAAAGAAATTTTGTATTCTTTAATCATCGCACATTTAATAAATAACTTCTAATATTCATTTGATTCAACTTTTCTCTCTTTTTTCAACCCGTTTGATTCTTCTTCATTGTTTTTACTTCGCGTGCGCTTCCTATCTATTCTGCTACCTTTTTCTTCCTCCTACCAACTCTCTTTCTTTATTCTCCTCATTCACTCTATGTCGTTTCTCTTTTCCATTTGTAAATTTGTTTTGTAGACATCTTCACTATCTTCAAAATTTGTTGAGAATAACACAATGTCTATTTTCATTTGAATCTCTATGACCACCTACGCTTTCTCTTGGAAATTGAGTTGGTTGTAAATATTCGAATGGTGGCTATTCATCGCTTTTTAATCTGTTTATATTAGGTATTTTAGAATAATAAAAGATTGCATGAGTGGTTTAGACCAATATTGTCTTAAGTACTATATGTTTTTTTTGTTTCTTTTCCATTATTTAATAAGTCTTCACTTTTTAAAAGTTTTTGTCTTATTTAGTATAAGTGTTTTAGTCTTGCTTATGCATATAGTATTATTTTTGCAAGTTATTTTAGGGATGCTTTTGTCATTATCCTTTCCGTTTTGGTGGATGTTCAACTTTTGTGCCGATTTTGCCTATTGTTTGGGACCATCCAGGCTAATTTCCTCATGATGTTAACGATTGCAATCACTCCGATATTCGTGCTGGAATGTAACATAGTTGATTGTCAACATGTCGTGCTTGGTACATTGAGTTGATTGTCAACATGTCATAATGTTTAATTGATACTAAGATTGAAGCCTTTGTCTTATTGATGGAGCTTGTCCTTCATCGCCAACAATGGGTGTTTATTGTTTTTTCCTTTTCCCCAAATTGTATGGTTTCATTCATGGAATGAATTAATGAAATTTTCCTTTCAAAAAAAGATAAGTCCTACATGGGTCCTATACATTTGAATGGTGATGATTATTGTGCTGAATATTAATAAATGAAAAAGTAATGGAGTGGGTTTTAACCGGTAAAAACACCATGGAGACCCCTCTAGGAGTCAAATTACATTTGCCCCATTTACTAAAAAATCGACAAATTAGTCCATTACGCTAGATCAAAGAGCAAATTGGTAATTTCATTAAAATTTTATCCATTTGTCTTTAAAAGTGGTGTGATAGAATAACTAGAACATGACACATGGTGCCGGTACCTTATGTTGACATATAGGGACCCGTTTAATAATAAAATGGATGAAATTTTAACAAAATGACCAATTTTTCTTTGATCTAACATAAACTAATTTGCCCATATTTTTAGTAGAATTGCTAAAATGCAATCCAACTTCTAATATAGGAGCCTTTATGATACTTTTACCGATTTTAACCCATATTTTTAGTTAATTCCTTGGGAAATCTGAAATATTCACCAACAATAGCATATAATATAATTTCTCTTCTATTGGTAAGGTATGAAATTGAATCCCCAAAGGAAAAACAAATTGAGTTTTAGAAACACATCACTTTCGACAACTAGTTATTGCCACTACTTTACGTACTAAAATATAAATTAAAGGGTTAATTATTTTTATGTTGACAATGATTCTTAGTAGCTGATTTTTTTAAGATTAATTTAGTGCTAAATTAGGTAATTGTTCTCATATTAGGGTTTAAACTCTATTTTATCTAAGTTAATCTTTCAACTTCACAATTGTTTTTATATTGAGGTTTGAACTTTTTTAGTCCCCTTCTTTTAAGGACATATTAGGATTAACTTGGATAAAAAATTTAAACCCTAATATTTGTCAAGTTCAAAAATTAATTTTGACAAAAAAATTATAGCTCAATTTAAGAGGACTTATCAAATTTAAAGCTTAAATAGTGCATTAACCCTAAATTAAATGAAAGGATTCTATTAAAGTGGTTTAAGAGCAACTTTTAAGGCTATTATATTTAGTTATATTTTGTTGTGTAACTAAAGTTTCTCCATTTTCATTTTACGGAAATTAACTTTTCGAAAATTTTTGAATTGAATTTTTTTATTGAGAATGCAATTACAATTAATAATTAATAAACTATATTAAGTAGTATTATAAATCATTTTAGAAATTGTTATTATTTGAAAAAGTAAAAGGATTGGTTTGTTGGAAAAAATTGGTCCATTTAAGAAGTTATTGTTGTATTTATTATGATGTGTCGATGTTTTTCTTTGACCAATTTTTGTTTCTTCTCATTAATTTAAAAACATGCTTGAGTACAATGTAACATGTGTTGATAATGCAATATGTTAATATACGAGACATAAATTCATGAGAAAACATTAAAGAAATGAGTTATGAGATAATGATCTTTAATACAGATTTGGTTATAAATGAATTTATAGCATGCTTACTTACTTAATTTGTATATGCATTACTACTTGGCTGCAATTTTTTTTATTTCCATTCTCAAGTGACAATTAGATTTAATGGACATCCACGACTCTCCATTTTTAAATCAACAATGTTTGTATTGTCATTTAAATATTAAATTTTGAGTTGACATGTACCTAGTGTTAACGATAATTTTAGATTCTATTTTGATGATTTTGAATAGATGGCATTGTTGGGTTTGTAATTCAAGTTAAGTATATATGTGTTTTATGATGTGTATACAAGTTATGTTTGGTATGCCATGATTCATATATGAACATTATGCATAATTTGTGTGTTGCTTGCTTGTCAAGTAAGCTAATTTGATGTTTAGATATAGTAACTTTTGAGCATATTGGTGTCCATAATATTTGAATGTGTATAGACGAGTTTGAATGGTGTTTAGAATTTGATTATTGAGTTTCATAAGTCATGATTTTGGTTTGGTAATGTTTAAGGTCAAAATAGGTGAGTTTTTAACTGAATTTTGGGTCCAGACATAGTTATTTTGGTACAAGAGACTAATTGTTTTGGTACAAGTAAGTTAATAGGCAAATTTGAACAGTACCTGAGACTTGTACCGATATAAATCTAAGGTTGTACCGATACAAGTATGATAGAATAGGGTCTCTCCTTTATTTTGAGTTGTTTCAACCCTCGAAGACTCGTATTCAATCCCGATCACCTTTGAACACCTAGAAACTATTTAAAAATGTTTCTAAATTGTTAGCCTTAATGATGAATTTAAGTTATTGAAACAATTTGATTGATTGTATTCATGATTGATTTTAATGTTGGGTTTAAAGTAAAAATAGTCTGAGTTACTCGACAATGAATATAGTGTATTGCATTTGTATCCAAATAGCGAGTGTGAGGTATCACACAATTATATTAGTTTGACACAAATTTACAACATCACCACCTAACCCAACATACCAAAAGTCTTCTTTGCTCTGTCTTTAAAACAATTATCATTCATCTTTGTTTCTTCACAAGAAAATAATATACTGATTTACAAGAAATTCTCAAAAACGGAGGGTCTCACTCCTATGATATATTTATGGAACACTAAAGAAGACCATAACTCATGGGCAACATGAGTGTTTCTCCAGCAGTGCAACTCAAAGTTACAATATTGCTAATTTCTATATTTGGAGTTGGAGTTTAAATCACCATTATTTTTATTTAAGATTATGAGATTTCTAGTGACATAACAATATTGCATATTATATTTATTGATATACTAATTCTTTTAACTAATACTAATTTTTTCTTTGCAGTATTATTATATATTTAAAATTTTCTTAACTATTAAATTTTAAAATATATAATATTTTACAATTAATTTTCTAACTATTATATTTAAAAATATAAATTTTTATAACAATATGTTAGTGTTATTTTTCACATCGTTAACAAAAATATAACAAAATTATACAATAACTTTAAAAAATCTCATTATTAAATATAATTAACAGATGCATGGCATGGATAAAAAAAGCCTAGTATTCTTTAATGTTGATAATATATTTTTAGATTCGTGATGAAAACTTTCATCAAAGTTTTGGATAGTTAAAACATTTTTTAATTTAATAATATATATCTTTTATTAGGTTAAATTAGATGTATATGATGATTGAATTGATAAAATATTAATTATATAAAATTTTTAAAAATATATAAAAATAACTTTAATTTTACACCGTGTTAATAGATCTCTTTAACAAACTAAATATTATAATAAAAAAACCTAATAAAAGTTGAATTTTCATGACAACGAATAGTAAATCAAAAACAAAATAGATTGACAAAAATAACTATGTTGATTTATTTTTTTTGGAAAAAAAAAAGACATTAAATCCATTATTCAAATACAAAATCAATGCAAAATATTTATTGCTGTTATAGTAATTAACAGAATTCTTTGGAAAACTAAAATTCAGGTGAGCTTACATGTGGTTTCCAATTTTATTGCCAAGTGTCAACCAATAAACTTTGCCAACAAAACTTACTTTAATTGTGTATAGACCTTATTTTAGTGCGTGTGTGTAAGTATATGATACCAACAGTTGTTACATTTTGACTTTTGATCTTTGTTATTATTTTAAAAACTTCAATTTATTAATTTAAAAGTAAATTAACTAATTAAAATATTGAATGTAATTCTGGTAGGAATTTTAAAATATTAATTGTGACATTTTAATTATTAAATAATTTTGGTTCAATTGAAATAAAGAAACAGAAGTGAATAACTTGAGAAATAAGATGACCCTACAGAAAATAATAATTTAATTGTTTTTCTGATTTTTGAATTATATATGGCCAAAAAATATGACAGCAAATTGGTCACCAATGATGGGTTCCCAGAATCTTCAATTTGGTAGGTATCTTCTGCCTATTCATAAATACATTTAAATACATGATACTAAGGGTTTTTTTCATAAATAATATAAATAAATAAATAAATATCAGAATATGATAAGGGATTAATATCTACCAGAACAGGTAAATGCAATAGTGAAATATCGGTACCGCTTTGATCAATCGGTAGCATCACTTTAATTTAAAAATATTATTTTTTTGGGTGCAACTGATCAATTAGCGGCACCGTATTTAATCTAAAAAATAAGAGTTTTTAACAGTACATAAAAAATTTATTGGTGCCGATCGATGTATGAAATACTCAAATATTTTAATTTTTAGCTGAAATAGTAAAAAATGAAAAAATAATTTTTTATTAGTGCATCGATCTATCAAGTGGCACCCAAATATTTAAAAAATTAAAGCTGAAATGACAAAAATATTGATATAATAATTATTATACCAATTTTTTAACCGTTAAAAAATATTTAATTATTATATTATTATATTTTATTATAAAAGGGGTTAGTTTGGTCCTCAACCCACACATACATTGCAGTGAGATAAAAAAAAAAAAAGTCTAAAGCTCCTCCCTCCCTCATCCATTGTAGTTAAGTTTAGTTAAGTTTCTTCACTAATTGTTTTGGCATTTTAATCTTTTATATTACAATTTATCTTGTTTGCTATGGTTTAATTATTATATTTTTTTATTGTTATTTTATTAAGTTTTTGTTTTATTTTTTAATTTAAAAAATGGAGAATTAATTTTTGTAGCAATTTATTTCGATAGTGTTATTTTAGAAACAATCGTTGGTTGTATTTTTGAAAATCATCAAAAATTGGGATGAGATTTTGTAACTCCTCCGTACCGAGGCCATCGCGGAGTTTAGCACAGTGTTAACGGACTTAATTCATTAATTAAGCAGCAAATAATTTATTTTTAAAATTTCGGACAAGTTGGCTAAGCGCAACAGTCACTTAAAATTCATATCTCGAGTTCGAAACTCAAAATTAAGATCCGTAAATTTTTCCTGAAACTAGACTCATATATCTATCTACTAAGCGAATTAGTACAGTTTATTAGTTAAAGTCTCCCTTGTTTTAGGGTTCGCTACTCGACCCCTGTGCACTACTGAATCTAATTTCTTTCTGTACAGAAATCCAATGACTATGTAGTTTATTTCAATTAAAAATAGACTCAATAAGGAATCCATACATATAAATTTTGAGTCCTAATTTTTTATACAAATTATGGTGAATTTCTAAAGTCAGAACAGGGAATCCAGAAATTGCTCTGACCCTGTTTCACCAAAACGTAAATATCTCATAAAATACAACTCTTTTACCTATTTTGTTTCTTCCACATGAAAATAGATTCATTAAGCTTCAATTTCATATTTTATTCATCATCTAATTCCATCTCTACTATTTTTAGTGATTTTTCAAACTCACGTCACTGCTGCAGTGTGATTCTGTTTTATAGCCAATTTCACCATTTTATGGATTTCCATAGATTAGTTAGCACATAAAGCATACGTGTTATCAAATATAATCTCGATTAGCCACTCCAATAGCTAATCATTCTCAAACATTTCCATGCCATCCATGAGCTATATCATAAGATTATATACACAAAGGATTATAATGCTACACATGCATATTCCCAAAATATGCAAGCCACCATACCGAGATGGTCCGTTGATAGTGTGAGCGTGCCTCCAGCCAATCTGATCTCCAAGCCTACTTGTCAAAACTACAAGGAATGGAAGGGAGGGAGTAAGCATAAATGCTTAGTAAGTTCACATGCAAATAAAAAATAACTTAACAAAGCAATTATACCAACCAACATTAGCATAATATCACCAAAACATATATCACATTTCTATTCATCATTCATCGTCTTACTACATTATTGTTGTCGTATCAAGTCTCAACCCGAGGGTTAAGTACATACCTGTCCAAAGTGCCCATTCCACAACACTTACCAATACGTCACTTGCATCTTGAGTATTCTTCCATTTCACTAGAATTTTACCGGTTGAACACATCGAAATATAACTCGGATACATGGAAAGTTTGCACATAAGTGCCACATATGTAGCCAAGCTACCATGTAACCCACCCATAGCGAACTTCGGACTCAACTCAATGAGCTTGGGCATTCGCATCCATAAGTGAACTCGGACTCAACTCAACGAGTTCGGATGCCTAGTTACATTTCACGAACTCGGACTCAACTTAAAGAGTTCGGACGATCGCATCCATAAGTGAACTTGGACTCAACTCAACAAGCTCGGATGCCTAGTTCCATCTCACGAACTCAGACTCAACTCAACGAGTTCGGATGCTCAAATATCCGAATCTATTCCTAAGGTTCAACGGACTTTCCTCGTTCGTACTCCTTTACCATTCTCCTTGGAATCCCAATGACGATACTTGTGAGTCTTTCACATTTTCACATAATTCATAAAATTTTTGTATGTTGTCCAACAATGACCACAAAGCATAGAATTGCATAATAACAATCATAATATCGTATAAATAGAATTAAATGATTTAAAATAATGGTTATATTACAATATTTACATATAAACTTACCTCGATGCTAAAATGGTCATTTTATCACTTTTGTCCACAACTTGGTATTTTGCCGATTTTAGCCAATTTCAATTTTCCTTGCTCTATCATTTCAAATATAGTCTAATTAGGACTCATATTATTCAAATCAACCCAAAATCATATTTTAGAAAAATTATAATTTTGCCCCTAAACTTTCACATATTTACACTTTTGCCCCAAATCTACGTAAATTAAACTTCATCCTATTTTCTTATGTTTTATGATATGCTGATCATTTTTCCGTTCTACAGCAACATCCAATTCTCACTCTAACATGTACTTATGAACATTAGGTATTTTTCTGATTATGTCATTTTAGTTGTTTTTACGTAAAATCACTTAGCAAAAGTTGTTTAACACAATCTCAAGCTTCATATTCTACCATAAAACATCAAAATTCATGCATATCATTCATGGGTAAATTTTTAAATATAAACCCTAGCTCAAAATATTGGTAGAAACAGGTAAACCAAGCTACGAGGATTTCAAAAATGTAAAGAACATTAAAAACGGGCATAGAAATCACTTACAATCAAGGCTTAAAAGTGTTGAAACCGTAGCTATGGTGGATAGCAAAATTTGGAAGCAACTTATGGAGAAGATGATCATTTTTGTGTTATTTTTCCCATTTTATTTCATTTAATATTCAAATGACCAAAATGCCCTTCCTTACTAAACTTTCAAAAATTTCATCCATGTCCAATTTTTGTCCATAAACTTAGAAATTGGTCAAACTTCTATTTAAGATCTCCTAATTAATATTTCAAAGCAATTTTAAACTAGAAACTTCTAGAATGCAAATTTTGTAACTTATTCAATTTAGTCCATAACTTCAAATTAAGCACTTTATGCATAGAATTTCTTCACGAAATTTTCACACAATTATGCAATCATATCATAGACCTCAAAATAATCATAAAATAATTATTTTTATCTCAGATTTGTGGTCCCAAAACCACTATTCCGATTAGGCCCTAATTTGGGATATCACGATTCAATAAGAATGTGTCATTAGTGATATGAAAAAGAAGGTCGTGAAAAAATTCTCAACGCGTTGCGGAAGAAGGATGACGAAACTATTCTACAAATTTCTAGTTTCGAAATTCACCGAGATGGAACTTCGGACGATACGACATCGAGACAATGTTCGCATTGTATTGCCGCTAGGGAGGTTGAACAACGAACCGATTCGGTTATTTCTTGAGTTAGAAGATATAAAGCCTGTTGAAAATGTAACACAATTAAGCCAACAATATGAAGTTGAAGACCCACGTACAAAGGTTCACGTGTCGATGCGTAGCGGTTTTGGCATTAATCTCAACATTGGATTTTCAAATCAGTATGGTGGTGGATTACAGATACATCTAGTCATTATTGAAATCGATGCACTTGGTGAAGATGGATCTTAATAATGATTGTTCTGATCATGAAGGTGAAAATTTTAGTGACCCCAACTTAGATGATGTCACAAACGATATCGACTACAAAGGACCGGATGGTGGAAATGATCACATCCCTTTGGTTGAAAACCTGAGTCATGGCATCATTATATGCAATGATTCTGAGGTGTATATGTCGATCGTCGATCCCAATACAGCGGATGCTTCTAAGTTCCCTGAGGGCTTGGACATCATAGTTGGTCACTTGATGTTAAAAGATCCTGAATCAAAAGATTTGTTCATGGGTCAAAGATTCACGAGTAAAGACGAGTGTGTCGATGCCATCAAACGCTCTAGTTTGAAGGTTTTTGTTAACTATAGGTGGTGACTCTAAATCGGATATATGTTGGTGAATGTTGGAAGTTGATAGAAGGGTACAAGTGGCGTCGAGTTGCATTTATCCATAGGTTCTAATTATGGGAGATACGAAATATGTTGAGCTTCATATAGGCACTTCGCTTGTATGATGTAGGGCCACCGGGCTTGACTTTAAAACCATCTGCAACTACATATTGGCAATGGTTAAAGACGACTCCACCATTCTTGTATTGGTGCTGATTCTTGAAATGCAAGAATGGTTCCACTACGAGTTTCATCTTGGAAGGCATGGTTGGCTAAATAAATGGCCATAGATCGGTTGTATAGAGATTAGGGTGCTTCATACAACGAACTACAAGGGTGAATTGTCACAATGCGAGAGTGCGTTCTAATGACTGTTGTTAAGTTGCAGACATTGCCTTATCATGACTAGGGCAACCAACTACATCGGGAAAAAGAACTTTTCACTGTATGTTTTAGACATTTGGTTCACTACATTCGGACCTTTCCCCATTGTAAGGTGTTTGTACAAGTAGATGAGAGCTAGTCATGACGAGAAATATCATGAGTCCTCTTTATTGTGGTTGCACAAGACGGAACTGGAACATTCTATTGATAGCCTTTTCCATCGTCCAAGGAGAGAACTCAGAGTCATGACAATTTTTTTGAGAACTTCCAAAGATATGTTGTCACTTAAGATAACGTTTGTATCATTTCCAATAGATTAAAGGGGCTAGTTGCAGCAATTAGACATTCGAATGTTCCGTGGAGATCCGTCTACTGCATCAGACACATTGCAGTGAACTTTCACAAGGAATTTAGAAATGCGGATTAGCAAAGACAAGTTGTGAAGATGGGTAATTATCTATCTCATTTTGTTTCCCATATGTTTATAATTTTCCAAGCGACCGTAACATGTTGTAACGATTGGTATGAAGTGGAGTTACATCGATTCGAGATAGAGATGGGTGACTCCAAAGGATATGCATGGTCAAACGACTACTAAATTACAAGATGGTTTTGTGACATCCCTAAATTGACCCTAGTCGAAAAGTGGTTTGGGACCACAAAACGAGTCACAAAAATAATTAGGTGTTATATTCATGCTTATTGTATGTGGAATTTGTATGTGTGAATATTTGTGCCTTGATTTTTATTAATTAGGTGCTAATTTATAAGAAATGACCCATGTGATAAGACTTGAAAATGTGATAGGTGAAATTTTAAGTGGTCAAATAATGCATGAAGAAATGACATGAGGATTTGCATGTCAATTTAGCCAAACCATAGGAAGTGGCGGCCATGACAAGGAATTATGGGCAAAAATCATGTCATAAAACATGTTTGGTAAGTGGGTTATGTTGGAATAAATAAAATAAGGAGTATAGAATAAAAAAAATGTGTGTGTGAAGGCTTCTCTTTCCCCCATTCTAGTGTAGGTAGGAAAGAAAACAAAAATATTTTTGTTCCTCCATTTTCACTCTTTTGGCGAAAATACTAAGGATAAGGAAGGAGTTTTGCTTCATGCTTGGTTTGGAAGAGGATTAGGAAGGGTTTGGCTATACTTGCATCAAGATTAAGGTATGTTTGATGTTGTGCCATGAGATTCATGCATGTTTTTGGTTGCTAACTTGATGTTCATGTTAGCCATGGTTCAAACCTTTGTTATATCATGGGGATGGTATTTAGCCAAGGTGGATTTTGTGTTAATGCCATTGCATGTTAAATATGAAGCTTGTTAATGGTATATATGATGGGGATTGATGGCTCTTGGACTTTCTTTTTAGTATTTTGAGTAAGACATTAAGTTCTTTACTTAATCATGACCAAAATTATGGTGTTGTGATGTATTCGGTCATGGTATATCCATAAGTATGATTCATGCATGTTGCATGGTAGGTAAGATTTGAGCTTTGGATATGTGTTTATATTTGGATATAAACAACTTGAGATTGACCCTTGCACCTACATGAATATGTGTTTGCACATGATGAATTGGTATGACATCTATATACTATTTCAAGGTGTATATTTGCTTGTGATGATGTTTGGTTATGTAGTAAATGAGAGATGTATATTGAGCTACAATATGTTCGTTAGTTAGTAAAATGTATGCTTTTTTTTTGTGTGGTATTAAGTGTAAAATTGGCCTCAACATAGACATGCATATTCGGCCAAATGAAGTAGATTGGTGTGCATGTATTGGTTAGAAGGCAATATTAAAGCCTTATCTTGGCTTAGATAATTGACTAAATGGGTAATAAGTGAGAATGGTTGCGAATACACATACATACATATGCATGTGTAATTGAATTATGAATGTTTAGCAAAATGGTTAAACTAGTTGATTTATTGATTAAGCTCAAGGAGTTAAAGAAGGAGAATCAAGGAAGGGAAAGGCGAAGGTCATCAGTAGCCGACTTGGAACTATTTTACAACAGAGGTAAGTCATTAAGCATATATTTGGTGTTGATTTAAATGATCATAATATATATGCAATTGTGTTTAAATGAGTTGATGTGTAAATGGAAATGTATGTGCATGGAATGATGCCATTGTTGAATGTATAAAGGCAGCAAAATGCATAAGGTATTGGTCTCAACACTAAGTGTGCGGGTATAAATGGACATGGTGACAAGAGTGGCACTAAGTGTGCGGGTTTAAAATTGTACAGACACTAAGTGTGAGAGTTTGATTATATAGCACTAAGTGTGCGATTTGAATGTATCTGACACTAAGTGTGCGGATTCACTATATGCTCTTGCATTTCAATTGGCTTGAGTGTGCGACATTATCAAGTTAATCCGGACGCGGATCGGGTAAGTACCTTGAGCTCATGCGAATAGGCAATACGTTCATGCTCGGGTTGAGCTTGGTAAGCTTTAAAACTATGTGATGATTGCAATTGTATGATTGTGGTGAAAATGAGTTGGTGTGTAAAAATGCCTCAAGTATCTTATTATCGGAATATAAATGTGGATGAATGACTGGTATGAGATTGAACCGAAAGGTCAGGAATTTTGGTATAGTTTTGATATGGATGGAGTACCTAGCCTCGTTTATCGTTTCATGTTGTGATAATTTTATTAATGAATGCTTATGACTTCTTGAGTTATAAACTCACTCGGTGTTTTCTTGTCACCCATTTTAGGTCTCTTGGACTCGTTCGTTTGCGTTTTCGGGAACGTCGTTGAAGTCATCACACCGGCTGAAAATCTTTTGGTATTGTCTTCGTAGTTGAGCTAGGAGAACATTTGGCATGTATAGGCTATTTTGTTTTGTCGAATTGTGGGTTGTAAACTTTAAGCCATGCGAAAATGGCCTATTGGTTGGTTGAGTGTGATTCTAAAACCTATAGTTCGAGCCTTACAAACCTAAATTTTGATAAGGTGGCCATAGTTTGTATTATGTATGATGTAATAGTTGGCCATAGAAGATTTATGAAATAGTCATTGTTTGCTTTGGTAACAGATGCTGCCAACAGCAGTGAGGTGAGATGGAAAAATCACTAAAAATAGTAGAAGTAGAATTAAATAGTGAATAAATTAGAAATTGAACCTTGATGAATCTATTTTCATATGGACGAAAGAAACAACCATATGAGCAGCATACTGAGAGATATTAAAGTTCTCGTGAGACAGGGCCAGAACGGTTTCTGGATCCCCTGTCTCGACTTTGAAAATTTACCATAAATTATCCAGAAAGAATTACAAGTCGTGCCTTATATGTATAGATTCCCTTTTGAGTCTAGTTTCATTAGAATCAAACAGCATGAGCATCGAAGCTCTGTACAAGAAGATATCTAGGTCGTAATGCGCGAAGGTCAGTGTAGTTGACCCTGTAGCATGGGTGACTTTAACTAATAAACCGTACTAATTGGCTCCACCAAAATTCTAGAAAAAAGTGTGTAGATGGTATTATGAGTCTAGTCTCAGGGAAAATTCTGGAACTGATTTTCGAATTCTATAACTCGAGATATGATTTTAAGGTGACAGTGGCGCAGTTAGCTAGCCTTGCTGGAGCAATCAAATATTTCAAAGAGAAAATAAGGGAAGTAAGCGGTAACACCACGTGTTCAAATCCGGTGGGTCCCGGGTTTGGGGTGTTACATTTTATTGGTATCGAGCTATGGTTTAGTCGGTTCTAGGACTACCATAGGCGTATGAGTCTAGCTATACATGCCAAATTGTTAGTGCTTAATAATGTGATGACTTGACGGTTGAAATTTTTGTTTTGATTAGCGATGGAACCGGGATAGAGAGACCCTTGGCGGATGATGTTGAAAGTGTAGCGGCTGCTCGCGCAAGGGACACCTTTGTTGAGCCTCGGTCATCCGAATAATCAAAATGAAGGCGAAACAAGCCTTCTTCACCATGATGAATGAGTGGGCAGCAATATGCAAACCAACCTTTGGCTCCAACCATTCCAAATTTAAATACTCCACCCAAGAGTCATGCCTCCGATTCTTGATCCTGTGAGGCTAAGCAAACCACCGTAGACTTGATTAGGAAGCAATGAGGAGTTCAAGGCCATAGTCATGATGATCCGAAAAGAGATTAGGCTCGATAACACCATTCAGTGTTAGATGGTTCATGCACACCGATGAATGTCTTAAGTGTGCTATATCCTTGTTCAGACTCAACTTACTATTGGTGGAGGACTTTAATTTCCATAGTCCCAAATGAACGAGTTACTTGGGATTTCTTTCAATCCAATTTGAAAGAAATACATTAGTCAACGGTTCATCGATCGAAGCGTAAGGAATTCTTGGAACTCAAGCAAGGCGGGATGGCCAATCTGAATCTGAACATGAGTTAAAGACTTAGTCGGTATGCTCGGGTGTGTAGGTGATGAGGTTGCTATGTGCAAAAGATTTGAAGAAGGATTGAATGAAGACTTAAAGGCGCTAGTGGGTATTTTGGAGATAAAGGAGTTCGTAACACTAGTCGAGCGAGCCGCAAGCGGAAGAACTCGGAAGGGAAAAGAAGAAGGCTGAATTTGAAGCAAGAGATTACCGTAAAAGATCAACGAGTAAGGCTCCGTTCTGGTGTAAAGAGGTTCGGGAGGACACGATAAGTCGAGGCGCGGGAATTTCCATTAGAGCCGACCATCGACGGACTCCAGAGCTACTTCGGTAGCTAGTGTGGGCAATAATCATCAAGAGACCGAATGCCCCCAATGTGGAAAGCGGCACCTAGGTGAATGTTGGGGTAAGTCATTAATAGGGCTGTTATAGATCGGTTGAAGGACCACTTCATTAGAGATTGCGGAGCTAGATGAGAAGAATAAGATGCAAGGCACAAGACCTAGTGGAACAATGGCTAGAGGTAGGTCCCAGAAATTTGGAGGTAGGGGTGGCAATCGGAGAGAGCCTCGATACGGTATTGATCTGAGGCCCATGCTCCTGCTAGAGCATATGCCATCCACGCGCGGAGAGGCATCCTCCCGCGTTATCACGTACTTTCACTCTTTTCGATATTAATGTGATTGCATTGATTGACCCGCTCTACTCATTCATATGTATGTGAAACCTTAGCATCCATAAGACTCTACATTAAGTCTCTTGAGTTGTAATTCAGTGTCAAACCCTTTGGGTCAATCGTACTCGTTGATAAAGTGTGCAAGATGCCCCTAATAATTCGAGAATCTTTTTTGGAGATCGATCTTCTACCATTTGATGAATTCGATGTTATTCTTGGTATGGATTGGTGACCGTACATGATCGATGGTGGTCCAAAGGAAGACCATTGATTTGAGGAGTGCAAATAATGAGGTAGTCCGAGTCGAGTCTCTTGATTTAAAGAGTGCGGATAGTATCTTCTATGACCGCTCGGAGGTACATGAAAAAGGGTGAAACATACCTTGCGATGTGTTTGAAAGTAAAGAGATGGAAAGGAAACTTCGAATCGGTACGGTGGTTTGTGAGTATTGGATGTTTTTCTTGAGGAGTTACGGATTGCCACGGTTAGAAGTGGAATTCGACATCGAAGTTGTACCGGTACTACGCCGATCTCAATAGCCCGTGTCGTATGGCATTAAGGAATTAAAGGAATTGAAGGTTCAATTGCAAGAATTGCGGATAGAGGTTTCGCTCGGAGTTTTTTCTCCATAGGGGCACCGGTATTGTTTGTGAAGAAGAAGGATAGAACTATGAGATTGTGCATCGACTATCGTCGGTTGAATAAAGTGACGATAAAGAACAAATATCCGTTGCCACGAATTGGCGATTTGTTTGATCAATTAAAGGGAGCCTCGGTGTTTTCAAAGATAGATTTGAGGTCGGGGTAATATCGGTTGAGGGTCAGAAATCGGACATACCCAAGCTTTTAGAATGAGTACGGTCCTCTGAATTCATGGTAATGCCGTTTGGGCTTACTAATGCCCTACGGTATTTATGGATTTAATGAATAGAATTTTCAGGCCATACTTGGATCGGTTCATAGTTGTATATATCGATGACATTTTGGTCTATTCGAGAGATGGCCGAACATCTTTGAACACGAGGCTAGTGTTGCAAATCTTACGAGATAGCGATTATCATAAAGTTGATGAAATGTGAATTTTGGTTGATTGAGGTTAGCTTTTTGGGCGCGTGGTGTCCGCATTGTGTCGTGGTGGACCCGAACAAAACTCGGTCATAGTCGATTGAAACCTCCAAGGAATATTACGGGTTAGGAGCTTTTAGGGCTTACTGGATACTATCGACGATTTGTGAAAGGTTTTTCGATGATAGTAGCGAGTGACAAAACTACTTCAAAAGATGTTAAGTTCGAGTGGTGGGACGCTGTCAAGAAAGTTTCAATCGACTAAAACTGCTTTAGCGAGGCCCGGTACGATCTGTAGGTCCCAGTAAAAGTTTGTCATATCTGATGGCGCATCCTTGCTTGGGTTGGGTTGTGTGTTGATGCAAGAAGGTCGAGTTGTGGCTTATGCGTCGAGACAACTAAAGCGCATGAGAGAAACTATCCGACTCATGACCTTGAACTAGCGACCATAGTGTTACGCCTTGAAGATATGGCGGCATTACTTGTTTGGAGAAAGGTGTCACATTTATTCGGACCACAAGAGTCTAAAGTATTTGATGACTCGAGAGATTTAAACTGCGACAAAGACGTTGGCTTGAGTTGTTGAAAGACTATGAACTCATCATTGATTATCACGAGAAGGCCACGTGGTGGCCGATGCTTTAAGTCGTAAAGCCTTGTTTGCTTTGAGGCGATGGATGCTTACCTATCCATTTCACAGAAGGTGCTAGTATTGAATTAGAGGCCAAACCGTTGTTGATTCATCAAATACTTGAGTCTCGAGGTCGACGATTGAATTGGCCTAAGCGAGGAATGTGTTCGAATGAAGAATCGAATTTCAGATTGCGACAATGATTGCTTGACGTTCAAGAGTCGATTATGTATTCAAGGAATTGAACTTATTTCGATGATTTTAGCGAGGCTCATAGTAGTCGAATGGCAATCCACGGAATACGAAAATGTACAATGACACAAGCGCCAATTTTGGTGGCCGATGTAAACGAGACATTTGAATTTGTTTCAAGGTGTCGATATGTCAACAAGTGAAAGCGGAACATCAAGTGCTATTGGGATTACTTGTAGATCACGATACCCGAGTGGAAATGGGATCGAGTCACCATGGACTTTGTATCGGATGCCATTGTCGTGATAAGAAGGATGCGATTTGGGTCATTGTTGATAGTGACCAAGTCTGCTCATTTATTCTGTCGCATGGATTTTCGCGATAAATTGGCGAGTTATCGTCTCCCAAATTATTCGATTGCATGGGGTGCCTATTTCTATCGTGTGGATAGAGACCCAAGATTTACATCGCGATTTTGGAAGAAATTGCAAGAGGCTTTGGTACCAAGCTGCATTTTAGCACTTTTCACCCCAAACCGATGGTCAATCCGAACGGATAATTCAAATACTCGAGGACATGTTGAGATGTTGCATCCTTGAGTTTAGTGGTTCATGGGAGCGGTATTTACCTTTGGTTGAATTAAACACAACAATAGCTTTCAATCAAGTATTAAGATGGCGCCTACGAGGCTTTATACGGACGTAAATGCCGTACCCACTATTCGGTGAACTTAGTGAAGGAAAAATCTTGAGGTTGATTTGGTTAAGGATGCCGAGCAAAAGTTCGAGTAATTCGTGAAAGTTTGAAGGTCGCGGATCGCCAAAAGTCGTATCGCGGTTTGAAAAGGAAAGACATTGAATATCGGGTTGGAGACAAGGTATTTCTCAAAGTCTCACCACGGAAGAAGGTGCTTAGATTTGGCCGTAAGGAAAATTGAATCCAGGTTCATCGGTCCGTATGAAGTATCCGAACGAGTCGGACCGATGGCGTCTGATTAATTTTACCCCGAGCTTGAAAGGATCCACAACATTTTCCATGTCTCGATGCTTGACGATATAGGTCGATCCATCCATGCGTAATCGCTCGTCTGAGATTGAGATTCACCTAATTTGAGCTATGAAGAGGAACGGTTCGCATTCGATGCGTGAAGTAAAAGAGTTGCGCAATAAGAAAATCCCATTAGTGAAGGTGTTGTGGCATAAACACGGAATTGAAGAAGCCACTTGGGAACTCGAGGACTTTATGAAAGAGCGATACCCAAACCTATTTAGGTAAGATTTTGGGGACGAAAATTTCTTAAGTGGGGAGAGTTGTGACATCCCTAAATTGACCCTAGTCGAAAAGTGGTTTCGGGACCACAAAAGCGAGTCACAAAAATAATTAGGTGTTATATTCGTGCTTATTGTATGTGGAATTTGTATGTGAATATTTCGTGCCTTGATTTTTATTAATTAGGTGCTAATTTATAAGAAAGGACCCATGTGATAAGACTTGAAAATGTGATAGGTGAAATTTTAAGTGGTCAAATAATGCATGAAGAAATGACATGAGGATTTGCATGTCAATTTAGCCAAACCATAGGAAGTGGCGCCATGACAAGGAATTATGGGCAAAAATCATGTCATAAAACATGTTTGGTAAGTGGGTTATGTTGGAATAAATAAAATAAGGAGTATGGAATAAAAAAAAAGTGTGTGAAGGCTTCTCTTTCCCCCATTGCCGTGTAGGTAGGAAAGAAAACAAAAAATTTTTGTTCATCCATTTTCACTCTCTTTGGTAGAAAATACTAAGGATAAGGAAGGGTTTTGCTTCATGCTTGGTTTGGAAGAGGATTAGGAAGGGGTTTGGCTATACTTGCATCAAGATTAAGGTATGTTTGATGTTGTGCCATGAGATTCATGCATGTTTTTGGTTGCTAACTTGATGTTCATGTTAGCCATGGTTCAAACCTTTGTTATATCATGGGGATGGTATTTGGCCAAGGTGGATTTTGTGTTAATGCCATTGCATGTTAAATATGAAGCTTGTTAATGGTATATGTGATGGGGGATTGATGGCTCTTGGACTTTCTTTTTAGTATTTTTGAGTAAGACATTAAGTTCTTTGCTTAATCATGACCAAAATTATGGTGTTGTGATGTATTCGGTCATGGTATATCCATAAGTATGATTCATGCATGTTGCATGGTAGGTAAGATTTGAGCTTTGGATATGTGTTTATATTTGGATATAAACAACTTGAGATTGACCCTTGCACCTACATGAATATGTGTTTGCACATGATGAATTGGTATGACATCTATATACTATTTCAAGGTGTATATTTGCTTGTGATGATGTTTCAGTTATGTAATAAATGAGAGATGTATATTGAGCTACAATATGTAATGCGTTAGTTAGTAAAATGTATGCTGTTTTTTTTTGTGTGGTATTAAGTGTAAAATTGGCCTCAACATAGACATGCATATTCGGCCAAATGAAGTAGATTGGTGTGCATGTATTGGTTAGAGGCAGCCGTATTGAAGCCTTATCTTGGCTTAGATAATTGACTAAATGGGTAATAAGTGAGAATGGTTGCGAATACACATACATACATATGCATGTGTAATTGAATTATGAATGTTTAGCAAAATGGTTAAACTAGTTGATTTATTGATTAAGCTCAAGGAGTTAAAGAAGGAGAATCAAGCAAGGGAAAGATGAAGGTCATCGAGTAGTCGACTTGGAACTATTTTACCCAACACGAGGTAAGTCATTAAGCATATATTTGGCGTTGATTTAAATGATCATAATATATATGCAATTGTGTTTAAATGAGTTGATGTGTAAATGGAAATGTATGTGCATGGAATGATGCCATTGTTGAATGTATAAAGGCAGCAAAATGCATAAGGTATTGGTCTCGGCACTAAGTGTGCGGTATAAATGGACATGGTGACAAGAGTGGCACTAAGTGTGCGGGTTTAAAATTGTACAGCACTAAGTGTGCAGTTTGATTATATAGCACTAAGTGTGCGATTTGAATGTATCTGACACTAAGTGTGCGGATTCACTATATGCTCTTGCATTTCAATTGGCATGAGTGTGCGACATTATCAAGTTAATCCGGATAGCGGATCGGGTAAGTACCTTGAGCTCATGCGAATAGGCAATACGTTCATGCTCGGGGTTGAGCTTGGTAAGCTTTAAAACTATGTGATGATTGCAATTGTATGATTGTGGTGAAAATGAGTTGGTGTGTGAAAATGCCTCAAGTATCTTATTATACGGAATATAAATGTGGATGAATGACTGGTATGAGATTGAACCAAAGGTCAGGAATTTTGGTATAGTTTTGATATGGATGGAGTACCTAGCCTCGTTTATCGTTTCATGTTGTGATAATTTTATTAATGAATGCTTATGACTTCTTGAGTTATAAACTCACTCGGTGTTTTCTTGTCACCCATTTTAGGTCTCTTGGACTCGTATCGTTTGCGTGTCGGAATCGTTGAAGTCATCACACCGGCTGAAAATCTTTTGGTATTGTCTTCGTAGTTGAGCTAGGAGAACATTTGGCATGTATAGGCTATTTTGTTTTGTCGAATTGTGGGTTGTAAACTTTAAGCCATGCGAAAATGGCCTATGTGGTTGGTTGAGTGTGATTCTAAAACCTATAGTTCTGAGCCTTACAAACCTAAATTTTGATAAGGTGGCCATAGTTTGTATTATGTATGATGTAATAGTTGGCCATAGAAGATTTATGAAATAGTCATTGTTTGCTTTGGTAACAGATGCTGCCAGCAGCAGTGAGGTGAGATGGAAAAATCACTAAAAATAGTAGAAGTAGAATTAAATAGTGAATAAATTATGAAATTGAACCTTGATGAATCTATTTTCATATGGATGAAACAAAACGACCATATGAGCAGCATACTGAGAGATATTAAAGTTCTTGTGAGACAGGGCCAGAACGGTTTCTGGATCCCCTGTCTTGACTTTGAAAATTTACCATAAATTATCCAGAAGGAATTACAAGTCGTGCCTTATATGTGCAGATTCCCTTTTGAGTCTAGTTTCATTAGAATCAAACAGCATGAGCATCGAAGCTCTGTACAAGAAGATATCTAGGTCGTAATGCGCGAAGGTCAGTGTAGTTGACCCCTGTAGCATGGGTGACTTTAACTAATAAACCGTACTAATTTGCTCCACCAAAATTCTAGAAAAAATGTGTAGATGGTATTATGAGTCTAGTCTCAGGGAAAATTTACGGAACTGATTTTCGAATTCTATAACTCAAGATATGATTTTTAAGGTGACAGTGACGCAGTTAGCTAGCTGCCTGGACAAATCAAATATTTCAAAGAGAGAAATAAGGAAGTAAGCCGGTAACACCACGTGTTCAAATCCGGTGGATCACGGGTTTGGGGTGTTACAAGTTTTCAGTATGAAGCCCGACAATTGGCTCGAAGTTTGATAACGGTTCAAGATATGGTCATATGATCACCAATATAGTGGATGCTATTAATGCGATATTGAGGCGTACACAACATCTTCCAATTGCATTTGTATTCTCATCTCGTTCTATCAAATGACCATCTTGATGCGAGAATAGGGCTGAGACAAATAAATCAAATAAATGCGGGGTTCTTATCGTCAAGGATGTTAGGAAGGCAAAAGCGGTCAATAGTTGAAAATCGAGGACCATGAGCGTTCAATTATATTATCAACATTATGAAACATTTCGGGTGACAGAGGCTATTGGTTATCGAAGTATCCTACCTAAGTCATATGGAGTTGATGTCTTAAGCAGTGATGTGATTGTGGGATATTTCACACATTTTGTTACCCTTATGCACATATTGTTGAGGTATGCGATGGTGTCTCTATCAATGTCGAACAATATATTGATGAGTTATACACTTTGAAACACATGTTATATATTTGGGAAGCGAGTTCCCAACAATGCGGGATGTGTCAATATGGGAAGTTCCCTTGACTTTCGAGTTGGTCCGACCGCAATCTCCATAGGAAGCCCAAAGTTCGCCCATGTCACTCGGATAAGAAATGACATGGACATAAGGAAAAGGTCAACACTAAATATTGTAGCGTATGCAAATCGGTGAGTCATAATTGAAGCAAATGCGCATCAAGACGCCACCCGGAAGAGTCGTCTAGGCTGAATAAAATGTTATTTATGTATTGAATTTTCATTCTTGAATCAACTTTAATTATTTACGATATTTGCATTATGTTTTTTTAATTGAATT